>NC_057796.1:407201348-407205018 GCF_018294505.1 Triticum aestivum | reverse complement strand
GCACCTCCGCGTTCAACACACGTACGGTGCAGCGACGTCTCCTCCTTCTTGATCCAGCAAGGGGGAAGGAGAGGTTGATGGAGATCCAGCAGCACGACGGCGTGGTGGTGGATGTAGCGGGTCTCGGCAGGGCTTCGCCGAGCTTCTGCGAGACGGAGAGGTGTAACAGGGGAGGAGGGAGGCGCCCAAGGCTGTCGGTTGCTGCCCTCCCTCCCCCCCCTTTATATAGGCCCCCTGGGAGGGGGGGGGGGCGCCGGCCAGATCCCATCTAGGGTGGGGGGCGGCGGCCAAAGGGGGGAAAGGGGTGCCTTGCCCCCCAAGGCAAGTGGGAAACCCCCCCACCCTAGGGTTCCCAACCCTAGGCGCATGGGGGGAGGCCCATGGGGGGGCGCCCAGCCCACTAGGGGCTGGTTCCCTTCCCACTTCAGCCCATGGGCCCCTCCGGGATAGGTGGCCCCACCCGGTGGACCCCCGGGACCCTTCCGGTGGTCCCGGTACAATACCGGTAACCCCCGAAACTTTCCCGGTGGCCGAAACTTGACTTCCTATATATAATTCTTCACCTCCGGACCATTCCGGAACCTCTCGTGACGTCCGGGATCTCATCCGGGAGTCCGAACAACTTTCGGGTTTCCGCATACACATATCTCTACAACCCTAGCGTCACCGAACCTTAAGTGTGTAGACCCTACGGGTTCGGGAGACATGCAGACATGACCGAGACGCCTCTCCGGTCAATAACCAACAGCGGGATCTGGATACCCATGTTGGCTGCCACATGTTCCACGATGATCTCATCGGATGAACCACGGTGTCGAGGATTCAATCAATCCCGTATGCAATTCCCTTTGTCAATCGGTATGTTACTTGCCCGAGATTCGATCGTCGGTATCCCAATACCTTGTTCAATCTCGTTACCGGCAAGTCTCTTTACTCGTACCGCAATGCATGATCCCGTGACTAACGCCTTAGTCACATTGAGCTCATTATGATGATGCATTACCGAGTGGGCCCAGAGATACCTCTCCGTCACACGGAGTGACAAATCCCAGTCTCGATCCGTGCCAACCCAACAGACACTTTCGGAGATACCCATAGTGCACCTTTATAGTCACCCAGTTACGTTGTGACGTTTGGCACACCCAAAGCACTCCTACGGTATCCGGGAGTTGCACGATCTCATGGTCTAAGGAAAAGATACTTGACATTGGAAAAGCTCTAGCAAACGAAACTACACGATCTTTTATGCTATGCTTAGGATTGGGTCTTGTCCACCACATCATTCTCCTAATGATGTGATCCCGTTATCAATGACATCCAATGTCCATAGTCAGGAAACCTTGACTATCTGTTGATCAACGAGCTAGTCAACTAGAGGCTTACTAGGGACACGTTGTAGTCTATGTATTCACACATGTATTACGATTTCCGGACAATACAATTATAGCATGAATAATAGACAATTACCATGAACAAAGAAATATAATAATAACCATTTATTATTGCCTCTAGGGCATATTTCCAACAGCGCGAGCACCACGACGAGCAGCTCCTGCAGCACGTGCGAGCACCTTGGCGAAGCACCTCGGGCAGGTGAGAGGCGCACCTTGCTGTCGTCCTGGGCGCGCGAGGATGTGGCGTCCTCTGGACCATCTTCCTCGTTCAGGAGCGACGGGGGCGGCTTCACGGCGGGCGCATCACCGGAGTTGACCCGCTTCCCTCCCATGCACAGGAGGTGTTTGGTAAAATGCCAATGGAAGATACAGAGAGGAGGAAGAAGAATACCGTGTGGGCCCCACTTGTCATAACGCTCAACTTAACGGTCAAAATAAACAAGGTTGACCGTGCCGCCACGTCACCCCTGACGGGTGGGTTCCGCATGTCATAAACGTGTTTAAATCGTCTAAACCGGTCATTTTTCAAATGTGGTAGTTTTTAGTCACAAAATTAGAATTTTTTGGTAGTTATCAGTCACTTTTTTCAATGTGGTAGTTTTGTGGGACGGTAACCCACAATGTGGTAGTTTTTTGTCAAATACTCTATTTTTCTCTATAGCACAAGTCGATGAAATTCATCCGGTACAAGTGCTGATCTTCAAGTTCAGGTAAGCACTGTTTGGTAGCTCGTAGCACATGGCAACAACGAGAATATCATCAGCTACTATAAAATAAACTTGAGCAATTCACTTATAGCAAAGACTAGAAAACTTAACAAACAGAGTAACACATAATGCCCAATGACACTTAAAATGTTCGAAGCAATTCCCTTATAGCAACGACTAAAAAACTTAGCATCAAAGTTTAGGCACACAGGCCACAACACAAACATGAACTTACAAAAATTGTTTTCAGAAGACACAGCAGCATTTGAGAGGCACACAGGCCACACAGCAGCATTTCAGAAGACACATTGCAGATGATCACCGATCAGCATTCCTTGTTGCTCCCGTTCCAACGCACATAAGACGTCAGATCGTCGATGAAGCCGCCCTGGCTTCAGTCATTGGCCTGGTTCTTCCATCAGACAGACCACGCACTAAAAGTTTCTGGTGCAGGTCGTGATGGAAGTATATGGCGTTGGGGACGACGTTACCTTCGGCAGACACGACGAACGCGCCGGAGTAATCACCGACGAACATGGCGCGCTGGCCGAGGTCCTTCACCCGGATCAGCTTCCCGGCGTCCGCGTCCAGCCGGAATAAGTCGAACTTTACCGTGTAATCATCGTCCTGCCCCTGTCCCCCCTGGTAATTGACCTTGTTGGTCAGCACCGGAAGCACGCCGGAGCTGTCGGCCATGTACGCGAACCAGAACTTGAGCCGCTTCGTCGGCCATCTTGCAGCTAGCACCAGATTGGGTGGTGTGGCCTCGGCGTCCACGACCATGAGCCCTTCCCTCCCCTTGTCGGCGAAGTAGACCTTGCCGCGGAACGGGAAGGCCGAGCAGTAAATATCGCCTTCGCTGATAATCTCCCAGTGATCGCCGCCGCCGATCTTGAAGGAGACGAGCTTGTTGTCCCACCCGAAATGGAGCACCACCGTGGAGTCGCCCGCGAACCCGGCTCCTAGCACTTTGCACCTGCGCGAGAAGTCCTTGTCGCGGTATCCCATGCGCTGGCCGCTCAGCACGGGAGCGACGGAAGCGAGGTCGACGCGCTGCCCGGTGAGCGGGTTCAGAAGCCGCACGACGAGGGTCTCCGCGTGCACGAGCACGAGGACGCTGCCGGGGGAGCCGCCGCACCCGATGGCAACGGTGTGGCCCTGGAGGAGAGGTAGGTCCACGGCGATCTTGGTCCCGCGGGACAGGTTCACCATGCTGTGCCGATCACGGCTGTCGTCGTCGGCGACATAGGTGCTGCTCCCGTTCGGCAGCAGGATCCAGCGGCGCGGGTGGAAGCGCTGGTCGAGCACGCTGTGCTTCTTGGGGCCATCCTCATCGGTGTTTTCCCTCCACGCCGCGCATGCCGCGCGGAACTGAAGGTAGTCCGCGACGTCGTTCGCCAGCGCGTGCCCCGCGATCTGCTTCGCCTTGGTCTTGTGTCTGCCCGCCCAGTCCCTCCTACACGCACGCATGCCCACAGAATTGTTCATTACCGCAAGCTAGAAACGTAAGCGACTAAGCGAGACAGAGAGAGAGAGAGAGAGAGAGAGAGAGAGAGAGAGAGAGAGAGA
>NC_057796.1:407197021-407200838 GCF_018294505.1 Triticum aestivum | reverse complement strand
CCAGTCGGGTGCGCGGGTGCGGGTGCGGGTGCGGGGTGGAGGGGTCAAGGCCGGCCGGCGGCGGAGGCTGGAGGACTTGGAGGCCATCGGTGGAAACGGGGAGAGGGGTGGGGTGGCGGCGCGCGGATGCTATTGCTAGGGCCTAGGACTAGGAGCTAGGGTTTGCATCGAGGTATATGTATGGCTGGGCACGCGGTGTTGCTCTGGGCTAGCCGGACGACAACGGCGATGTGGTGGCTCTCTCTCTCTCTCTCTCTCTCTCTCTCTCTCTCTCGGCTAGCTGGACGACGGCGGCAGATATGATAGGTGTTTATTATTTTCTACTTTTTGTCTTTTTGCTGGAACGTGGATCTGCTAAGTCCTCTGCATGCGTTGGGTGCCCTCGGCGGATGCGCAGCCTGTGTTCCATCGGACGGCAAGCAAACGCTCGCTGCTCTCCCTGGTCTCCATGTTCAGTTTCGCACGGAGCTGCATGTCCAGCGGAAAACCCGGAGATACGAATTAAGGGGGGAAATCGACATGAAATGCTCACAAAATCAACATGCTACGCCACACAAAAAATGTGAAATCAATCAAATGAGATTCAAAGAAATTAATGGGCATTTGATTTATTTTATTTCGAACTGGCCCCCCTTTTCCATTACTTTTCATAACGAAAATACAACAATTCAGCAGACAATGGAGCATGTTCACAATTGGCTCTTGCATTTCGAGCAAAAACCTGATAGCACTGAAACCACACAGCAGAGTTCATACCAGCAACAATGTAAGAAAAACACAGCTGGGACTCTATGCACTGGGACTGAACATGAATAGAAGAAAACACACCTGTATCTATATCAATCTATACCAAATATAGAAAGATCCATAGGGGCAAACCCAAATCATCTCGGCCATTAAATCATGCAATCTAGCGGTTCATAACGCTACAATATTGAGCACCAAACACGTTTATATTGCTTTAATTACCCACCACTGCCAATAGTTTAGACTCGACGTCAACCCATCAGATTTGGGGCACAATTAATATCCTACCAATTATCAATATTCAATTAATATCATGCATAATATACACGTGCAATCAATATCCTACCTAATAAACAAGCGCATATAATATCATATCTAAAATTAAAACGTGCATTGCACATATACAATTCCTAGTAACAACAAAAGGACACCACCAGGACCTAACAAATTGCAAGAAATCCGCACTTCAACAACAACCAACAACTTCATCGACCAGGCGCAGCCTCCTGAATGGATCCTTGGCAGAGACCTAGCAAAGTAACATGATTGGTCTTGAGACCCTTAGCCTCTGTCTTCAACTCTGAAGCCCTTCCCAATACAATAGAAGAGAGCGGGCGGGAAACTCAATTTTAGAAGGATATTTGATTAGTTTCTTCTCAAAGGTTGCTTTCTCACGAGACATCCAAATCACCAACAAATTGCAGTCAAACCAACGTATAGGATCTTTCACCAATAACATTGAATGAATAATTACCATGAGCTCATGGCATCATCGAGTAAGCTGAGAAGAAGAATATAGGCAAAACCAATGGAAATTCTCCTAGGAGTTATAATCGAGAAGGGGCGCTAATATATATACACACACGCGCGCTTGCACATGCCGTGAAGCGTGGTTAGCTTGCCACAATTCAAGGATAGAGTGAATTTAGTACTTTTTGGAGTTCCATCGGGATAAAGATGTACTCCCAGATAGGATTACATATCTCTTTCTATATGCACATGGCGGCACACTCACGTCCGAATCAAGCATACGTGTACCATTTTGACTATGCTCACCTTGGATGAAAGTGCAACATGTAAGATACACATCTGTACATCAAAAACCTTTAAGCCCTATTTAGGAGAGGGTATTCATGCCAATACTCTAGTGAATTTTAGGCCCAAAAAATAATTCATGCAACCCATGAAAAGTTATTTGGAAGAGCATTATTGGACCAATCTAGATCCGACTTTTTTCACTTTACACCTATAAAAACATTCTAAGGAGGTCCTAATCACAATACAACAAGAACCGGCCGCCACATGGCGTCATAGATCGAGCGCGGCGATGAAAATGATGGAGGTGGGGACAATGGTTTCCATTCCACAGATTGATCGAAGTGAGGCAGAGAATGGAGGGGACCTCCGTTGCGCCACCGCGAGTGAAGGGGACGACTCTGTGATGCTACGGATGCAGGAGCGACACTACACCATTCGAGAGGGTACTGTTGTCCCCGAGGACCTCATGCGAGGAGGTAGGTGACGCCACACACACACACACACACACACACACACACACCACCTACTTAATATTGAAGTGGCTTCAATATTGTAAATTCACCAGGGGTAGCTCGCAATCAATGGAACACATGTTGCCTTTTACTGAAATAGAAATCCTCTTTAATGAGGCACATAGAGTGTGGATCTAGGGTTTTTATCCTTGTGGTTGGTAGATTGTTTAGTTTGTTAGGAGACACATGGATGGAGTGGTTAGACAAGGAGATGGTGACGACGGGGAGGCAACCAAAGGAGATTGGTGACGTGGATAACAACATCTCTGCTTGAAGCAGTGGTGGAGTTATGAGACACAATGGTGCGTGCTACTGATATCCCAACTAGTTTTTATGCCCGGTGAATATCACGTTGGGCCCTAAAGAGCAAGGGTTTGTAGTATGCAACAACTATTTCCCTTGGTGAAGAATTAGTGTATCAAACCATGGAGTTATACCATCCAGGCATTGATCAGTACCTGCACATAAATTGAACACTTCACTTCGTCCCTAACACTTCTAGTGAGGTTGTCAATCTCACTAGCTTTGCTAGTTACAAGTATCAATGTATCTTGTGGTTGGAATTGATTTTTATAGACAATGAAGGTAAATGTTCAGAATGTAAAAGAACATAAAATAGAGTGTTTGAGGTTATTACTATGGGGAATAAAGGGCCGGGACACTTAACTTCACTAGTGGCATCTCTCCAGAAAGTATAGGTGTGGTCAATGAATTACAATTATGTATCGATTAAATTACAATGTTTATTATGTGGCATACATGTCATGGTTTCATCTAGGCATTACATCTTTGTATCTAAAGCCCATTATCCCATGAAAAGTTATTTGGAAGGGCAGCATCGTCGTCTCGGCTTGCAGTGCGTCAGCCCTCTATGTAGCAGCCACTCCGCCGATGGTCTTTGAAGCAGCTCGAGTGGCTACAACGGTGGTTGTCTTTGACTTCCAAAGATGCACGCTACCTCCATGCCACTAGAAGCCGAGGATGCGTGTGGCTGGAAGTTGATACCTGCAAGCCAAACAGGGTTTTAACACTTTCGTGGAAGTATCTCAATTAGTTATCGTCCCAACGAAGAGCAAATGAGAGTATTTATGTTGGCGCTTTCGCCACACACAAGGTATCACAGTTCTTGTGTGAAGTAACTGCTTGTACTTCTGCAAATATTGTCACTGCCCTAGAACCAGAGTGACAAATATTGTCTGCGTGTGTGCGCTAGTAACCTCACCACTCCTAGAAGAGATTACCACAACACTTTGCATCTGGGTAGAACATGTAGGCAACCAAAACATCGGTGCATATGTTGCTAGTCAATAAGGCTGGAGGGGATGCAGGCAAACACACTAACCTGTATTCACTTAGCTTGGCCGAGTCAGGTCATAGATGCAAAGAAAACGAAAATAGATGCAGGTAACTAAATAATCACTACGAGAATGCAAGCACGTGTGTGGCTGTGAGGCGTGAAAGAGAAAGAAAGAACGAACTGAAACCTAACGGTCATGATCATGCCAATCAAGCAGTTGCGG
>NC_057796.1:407195418-407196802 GCF_018294505.1 Triticum aestivum | reverse complement strand
CCAGCTCGTATGCCCCCCGGCGCCCCTATTGGGTGGACCCATGAGTGGGCCGGAACGGCCCTCTTTTTTTTGGTTTTGTTTTTTCTTCTTTAAATTAATTCAGGATTTCAAAAAGTTTCAAATTTCAAAAAAATGTGAATTTTGGGAAAATGTTCCAGAAATCATAAAATGTTCGTGGATTAAGCAAATGTTCATGATTTTGAAAAAGTGTTTATGTTTTAAAAAAATTACATGAATTTGAACAAATTTTTTTTTAATTCAAAAAAGTTCCTGATTTTTTTCTAAAATGTTCACAAAAAATGTTGCGAATTTTGAAAAATGTTTATCAATTCAAAAAATGTTCAGTGATCCAAAAAAAATTCATCGATTCAGAAAATGTTCGCCGATTCAAAAACAATGCTCACAAGTTTAAAAAATGTTAACAATTTCAAAAGAAAATGTTCACAAAAGATAAAAAAATGTTTGTGATTTCAGAAAATGTTCATCAATTTGACAAATGTTAACTGTTTCACAAAATGTTCGCAAATTCAGAAAATGTTCATCAATTTGACAAATGTTAACTGTTTCACAAAAATGTTCACAAATTCAGAAAATGTTCTTGATTTAGGAAAAACATTTGACAACATAGAAAAAATGTTCTTGATTTTTTTGAACACAGTCCAGACACAAGTGCTCATACATACGCACACACTCACCCTTATGAACGCACACACGCAAACCTTACCCCTATGGGCACCTCCGAGAGACTGAGCCGGCATTTCATCTTGAGGTTTATGAAGTAACCGTAGGCGTCTCGTCGTCGACGGGAGCGTCTTCTCCCACTGAAAGCGCATCGCCAGAAATACTGAAATAAATTCAGGAATAATGCGAGCACCAGGACTTGAACCCTGGTGGACTGGGGATACCAGTGTCTCTCTAACCATCCAACTACAGGTTGGTTCACAAAATGTTCTTGAATTTGAAAAATGTTCATGACTTCAAAAAAATGTTCGTGAATTCGAAAAAATGTTCACCAATTTGAGAAGAAGTTCGAAGCATGAAAAATAAAGAAATAAAATAAAAGAAAGAAATAAAAATAGAAAGAAAAGACTAAAAAAGAAAAAGAAAAATTCCGGAAGAAAAACTGTTGAAAAAAGAGAGGAAAAAACCCGGTTCATGGAATGTTCCTAGTACTGGCCTTGGCGGGCCTGTTAACTCACAGGTTGATCAGAAGGACCAAATGCGAACTTGGGCCTCATCTCTCCGGAAAAGCCCTGGTGCTCATCTCGCTGTTTGTGGCAAAAATTGCTGGGCTGGAAGTAACCCATCTTGTGCCACCCCGGCGGCGGCGCCCCGCCACTAAGCAAAGCTCCCGATTGTCTCAAAAAAAAAGAAAAAAACCCTA
>NC_057796.1:407177099-407195197 GCF_018294505.1 Triticum aestivum | reverse complement strand
AGCTACCGGGCCTATCGCGTCGCCGGGTCGCCGCCGCGACGCGCAGCCCGCCTGCTGCACCGCCTCAGACCAAAGGCGCGGGAGGAGGAGAAGAGAGGGAGAGAGCGCGTGCAGAGCGAATTGGCAACGGGGGCATTGTTTTTGATACTGTAAGTTCATGGATCTCGAGGAATTGTTTCGGATCGATGCTTTTGAACTCCATATGTTTTGGGGATTTGCCCAACTATATGTGCTAGATGCATGCGGCCGTACTCACAGCTCAAGTTGCCTTCGCCCCATTGCAAACCAGTGACTTAACTACTGAAAATTGCGGTGACACTTTTGAGCAACTGAGTACCTTGGAATATCATGTTTCTGGAATGCAGTGGAGAAGGAAGATGCAATCTGTTGGCTATGCCGGGTTGATGCACCAGACTTCGATATGATGTTGCTTACTGACAGAAATGAAGGTCAGGTTCTCACCGTTTTTAGACTCCCTTCTTTACTGAATAGGTTTCATTTAGGATTTCGCACAACAAACTAGGCATGTATACTCTTGATGACACTCCATTTGTTACTGTATCCCATTGTAGTGTATGATCTTGAAAAAATGGACTTTGCTATTGAATGAGAGGTCATATAGAGAAAGGGGAAAAAAATATGGTGTCTCAAAATCATAGAGTGAAATGTATTCGAGAAGAGAGATTACAAAATTACACAAACACAAAGGGCCACACTTATCTTATTTTTCTGAAAATGATAAGGCATATATAATAAATACAGTAATGTCTTGGCCACTTCCTCTGCCGAAAGTACTAGCTCTGTTTTCCTCAAAATTACTCATTGAGTTTTCGATTTGTTTGAGTTTTGCACATGCGCTAGATTAGTCTTCTGATGGAGGTGGATGTAAAGTGTAAGGTGCTCTTGAAATATCACCGTCGTCAAAAAATATTTCCAGAATCCATACGATAATCTGAAAGTAGATAAAAGAAAGTGTACAAGTGAGTACATGATCTTCTTTTAGGTTTTGCTTTGAACTGCATTCTGTAGACATTAGACAGGCATATGCTAACCAAGAGTAAGGACATTATTATGTGATATGTCTATTTTGTGAAAATTGTCACTGGCAGTATAGAATTATTAATCTGGAGTTTGCTAGTTAGAAGCTAATGCAACCATATTTTGTAAATGTTGACCAGATAAGCTTGCTACTATGCATGCTTGCACTGCGCATGAACAAACTTTCTCGTATCACAGCTGAAGGTTTGGCTTTTGTTTTCTGAATGGACAGCTATGTGACTTGACCATGGTGGATGATCTATGGCGCACTTGTGTACATGGAACTTTCTGAATACATGAAATACCTAGATGTTTCTAGGATACAGGAGGTAGATAATGAATCTTTTGATGGTTTATTTTTTGTTGCATTGTTATTACTCAGTCTCTAATTGGCAATCCCATTAGTTTTACTTTTCTATTAAAATCTGTTCATGTTTCTTTGAATGCAAGGCTTGACTATACAGTGTTGCAGCTGATGTTTACAGTAATTTCCTAGTGTATAGTTATTGCTTGCGATTTGGTGTTGCAAGACATTTGAATCGAAGTATGTTTATGTGCTAACATGCAAAATATGTGCAAAAATGAATGCAAAATCACCTATAGAGGATTGGTTCTATTATGCAGTTTACTGTTAGCAGAGAATACATGCTTATGCAATACAAGCAGAAAAATATATCTAGTTCATACCATTTGTGTAGCATTGCTGTGAGGCATTCATGATAATCTTCTTCGTATGCTGTTGTTGGGTATGTTGGTATCATCATCGATCTCAATGATTGGTACATGAGCAATTTTACACCAATCTCTTCCACTGTTTTCTTGGCAACTCTCCGATAGAAAGGGGCATTCTTTGATGTACAGTTCTTTCAATGACTCTGTAAGCCGCCCTGGCAAGCATGGTATGAGAGGACATCTCAAGATGGTTATAGCTGTTAGACACGATGCATCTTCTAGACCAGCAGGCAAGCAGATCAGATTACTGCAATTGAGGATCTCCAGCTTTTGCAGAGTGGCAGGGAGCTTTACTGGAAAAGACTGAAGGCTAGCACAATCAGCGGTGGTGAGATGTGTCAGCGAGGAGAGCTCATTAAGCTCTTGAAGAAGAGGGTTAATAAGGTTGGAGCATGAGCTGATGCGCAAGTCTTCAAGTTTAGAGGGCAGCAAGCTATGCTGTCCGGATGGTGCCAGCCTTGGACAGTCATAGATGTGAAGACTCTTAAGAGCAGACAGGAATCTGAATCCTTCAACTGGCAGGTCAATTAGATCTAAACAGTGAGTGATGGTTAGCTGCTGGAGAGCCAATAATTGCTGGCTAAGCAGTCCTTCCTTTAAGGATGTGAGATTTGGGCACTGATGAATCTGTAAGCATTCTAACGACGATGGAAACTGGGAGTTTGGAATATGGACTTCTGGAAGAATAGTGAACCCCGTTTCAGAAATTTTGAGCTTCACTAGCATTGATGGAAGTGGTGGGAACTCTGTTATTTTTGGGCAGTCCACCACTGCAAGTTCTGTGAGGCATGGAAGAAATTCACCATCTTGTACAGAAGCCCACCTTTTGAAATTACTCATGTCTTCAAATACGAGCTCTTTCAGTGCTGGAAACCCCTTAACTCCATTGGTACCTGAAAAATCTTGGCTGATTTGAATAATGGCCGGAAAACCACCAATATCTAAATACTTGAGTTGAGGCAGCTCTCCCAGTGCTGGTAGAGTTGAACATTTTGTGCAATCAGACAGGTGGAGGGTTTGCAAGTGGGAAAGACTACCAAACCAATTCGGGAAGGAGGAGCCTGCAAATGCCTTGACAGTTAGCTCGTTCAGTTCATGATGTGGCCGGAGGGCCTCAAGTATCTCTTTGTCTTGATTTGCTTCTTCTGATGTTATGTTCCTGTTATCGGACCAGATAAGGTCTAGGATGCTGATGAATGCCTTCTCGCTTAGAAAAGCTCCAATTGCTTCCTCTATGCTAGCCACACACTCAATATTCTTAATACAAATATGCCCTCTAATTTCCTTCATTGCCTTCAATTCACTGATCTTGTATCCTTTGTCTGTACGGACCACAAATTCATCCAACTGGTGAAGACAGGTTAAGTTACCTATTCTGGCTATGCCCGTGACCAACTCTGTTCTTGCTTCTAGCCATTGAAGATTTACAAGATTTGTTATGCTTTGTGGGAGATAATCTAATTGATGGCAGTTTTTCAACTTAAGTATTTGCAAGCTGAAGAGTCTACCAATTGACGAAGGCAACATTGCTATACCAGTGCCCGAGAGATTCAAATATCGAAGCATTTTTAAGCTTCCAATAGAATCTGGCAACTCAGTAATGTCTCGCCGGTTCAAATCGAGCACATGGAGGTACCTTAACTTGAGGAACAGATCACTGGGGATAGACCTTGTCATTGATTTATATCCACTTAGCAGTAGAAGTGTCCGTGCTCTCTTAAATCCAAGAAAAGCTTCAAATGAAGTCTGGCTTCTATTATTGCAAGAGAATGAGAGGTGCCTGGCACTTCTTGCAGAGGTGCTGTTGTTTGGAAGGTCATCCAGTCTGAGACACTCATGACTTGAGACCGACTGTGCTAGGTCATGCATAGCATCATGCATCACATATCCACCTTTGTGATGTTGGAAGAAGGACCTGCTTAGTAATTCATCAAAATAGCTACTTCCAATCTCTTCCATTCTTCTCCTCCGCTGAGGCTGAATAAACCCAAGGGCCATCCATATCTGGACCAACCTGTCTTTCTCAAACACATAGTCTTTGTGAAAGACTGAGCAAAATGCGAAACATCTCTTCAGTATGGCAGGCAAATGATTGTAACTCAATCTCAGAGCTGGTAATATGTTGTTCTTATCCGATGGCAGTTCCCATATTTCACTCCTTAGTACATTTTTCCAGTCATCCTCAGTATCCTGGGAACACAGTAAGCTGCCTATTGCTTTTGCAGCCAGTGGTAAGCCTTTCAACTTCTTCACAATTTCCATGCCTATCATTTCCAAATTTGGGTGTGCATTGGAGTTACCATCCACAAATGCATAGCTCCTGAACAAAGACCAGCAATCATCGTCGGATAACTGATTTAGATAGTATGGAGTCATCCCACCCATTAGTTTCCCTACGTTTTTGTTCCTTGTGGTTACTACTATTCTGCTTCCCTTTCCTCCAGTAAGTAGAGCACTGCGATATGTACCCCACTTTTCAGGGTCCTCATTCCATACGTCATCAAGTACTAGAAGAAACCTTTTATCTTTTAGCTTTTTTGAGAGGTCTTCTTGGAGCAAGTTCATGTTGGTCGTGACCGATGAGACCCCAATGATGGTTGATCCAAACTCACTGGCAACTGATTCAATGGTTTCCTTGGTAAGCTTCATCTGATCAAAATTTTCAGAAACACACAGCCAGACCCTTAACTGGAAATGCTCCTTTATTCTTGTATCATTGTAGACAAGCTGTGTTAGAGTCGTCTTCCCTAGTCCGCCCATACCCACTATGGGAAGAATAGAAAGGTTGGAATGGTTGGAGTTATTCTGATTAAGCAACATCTTCACAATGGTCTCCTTATCTTCTTCTCTTCCAAACACACTTGAGTCATCGATTATTGAACTCGTCTCAGGCCTCTCTTTTATCTCTTTCCTGTCTGTTGCACTAATCATGTTTGGACCAATAATCTCTCTTTCCTTGACAAGCCTATTGAGCTTCTCCTCCACCTTCTTTATGTCTTGCAGAATCTTGTGGTTGAATAAACAGGTGTTGAACCAAAAGCAGCAGAAACAGCTTCTAACCTTGCTCAAATGGTTGTCGCTGGACGGGCCTTCTAGTTTGGATCTAAGGGCCTCAGCTCCATAATCATCGAGCAAGTCATCCATTTCATATGCAACATCCTTGAGCTTGGCAAGCCAGCTTCGTGCCGCCTTATCCTTCAGCTGCCGCTCCTCAGCATCTTCAACGTGAGCTTGAATGGTCGACAGACTGCTGGATAGTTTCTCCAGCTCCTCAGCCACATCTTGAGGTAATTTCAGCTCACCAAAAGCAGTAGCAATCACTTTTTCGAAGAGTGCCTGCATGAAGGCAGACAGAACAGCTTCTCCGATTGGCATGGTTTTTTGTTGTTTGCAGTCTCCTAGAGATGCAATCTGGATGTCTGGAACGATAGGTGAGGAGGATTGTGTTTGTGGGGGGGTGGGTGGGTTGGGGGACATGCTCTGTTATTGCTTTGGCATTGACTCCAAAGTCGTTGCTCTTCCTACCAGCTGAAGCTGAGGCTATACTTTTCAGAATTCTTATTTTTTTTACTCCACTGACCTGCTGAGTCGAAGCACGTGGCCCTGCCTTGCAGTTTTAAAAACAATCATCACTAGAACGGTGGCTTCTGCATATGTGATGCTCAATTCGACCACGGTGTCTAGGTAACACTTGTTTTTATCAAAAAATTATCTACTCAACACATAACTTTCTGTAACTTGACTTGTTTGATTTTTCACTTCGATTTTATTGACTGAAGCATGACTTCTGATTTCATCTTCTATGCAGCAAAGCCAATAGAGGGAACATGTTGTCTATTCCTCGCAGTTACGCATAAAATCTTGCTTCCTTATGTGAACCAAGCGAAGGAACCGGTGGCTGGCAATTTCCTGGAAAGATTCAGATGGGGAATGGGAACAGGGTTGGTTGCTGTGTGACACTGTAGGTGTAGCACGTCCTTTTCTTTTCGTGTCCCTAGTCAACAATATCTGGCCTTTCTTGCATGGAAAATTTGGAAGAAAGCCACCAAGGATGACCACCTCAACTTAATAGTAGTACTGTATGATTTTTTGAAGGGGAAGGTGAGACTAAGTTATCAGGTGCCTCCCAGTGTATTGTATGTAATTGATGAAGGAACGTGCATGATTGAGCTTTTTTTTAAATATAAAATATGCTCCCTCCGTTCCATAATAAGCGTCGTGGTTTTAGTTCAAATTTAAACTAAAACCATGACGCTTATATGGAATGGAGGGGCTCAGAGACTATGTACAGGTGTTCGTTAATTCAGCTCATTGTTTCCTCTGTTATTATTGCAGCAGAATGATGGGCTGTTGGGGTGTCAACTTCTGCTATTCAAAGATTTATTATGTACTGTAGTCCCTTGTTTTTGTCTTCTGAAGAATCATCATATCATAGTATGGTGTATTTGCATGTAAGTGTGAAACAGTGGTGTACTTAATTACTGGCTAGATGGGGTAAAGTATAGTGGTAAAACACATGAAGATGAAAAAATATATTTTTATTTACATCTGTATTTTTTACATACATTGTACAACTACATCTAATCTATTGTACATGTACAAGTACAACAAGCCTGTACAGTGGCAGTATATACATTTACTGTACACTCCTAACGGGCTTAAGGCAAGCCCGTACCCCCACCTAATGTGGGGGCAAGGAGACGGGCCTAGTGCCACCTTATAAACTGGCCTATCCTGCGGTATGTTAGCAATGCGGTACAAAACCAGTATACTACTGTGAGAATAATAATTTTTTTTTGAGAAACGCGAGGAAAATAATAATACAAGAGACTGGTTGCATGGGTCCGGCCCACTCTTAAACAGGCCTGGTAGGGCTTCATCTCGCAGTTTCTGACCCCCTAAAAATACAAAACAAATCCCTCAGACGTAGCCTCCCCGTGACACTCCGTCCCTCACCGGCGGCGCTGTGTGCGCCGCGACTCCGCTCTCGTTGCCGCCGTCGTATCGTCGCCGCCCCGCCCCGTCGCGCACCCCGGCCTGTTCGCGCCGCGTCAAACCGATGGTGAAGGAGGAGGAGCCAGGATAGGGCAGAGCAAACCTGCAACGCGCCTATCGATTTCGATACTGTAAGCTCAAGAATTCTCACTAATTGTTTCAGGTTGATTCTTTTGGTCTCCATAGGATTTGGAGTTTGCCCGGTGATATGTACTGGATGCATCCTATCTTGCCTTCGCACAATCGCAATCTATCTTATTAGTGACTAGTGACCTAACCCTTGACAGTTAAGATTTGAGAAACTGAGCACCATGGGACATTGAAAGATGATGGAGGCTGTTAGCTGTGCCTGGAGGAGTTGCCGACTTTGATTTGAGACGATGAACTGCAGGAAGGAAGGTCAGGTTCCCAACGTTTAATACCCTTCCCAAATACTAGATGCAATTCTGGTTTTGCGAATTAAACGAGGCATGTGTACAAACGTAGTATCTTGGTTTGTTGGGTCACTTATACTCTTGATGATAATCTGAAAATAGTGGAAAGTTCACTATTCAGTGTGTGAACCCTTCTTAGGGTCTTGCCTTTATTTTGTTTAAATAAACTGCATTCTGTGGGCACGCAATGCATATGTACAAAGAACCACACTAACTTCTAGTGGATGTTTTCATGGATATTTTTGTGAAATTTGTTGCCAGCAGTATATAATTATCAGTCTGGAGTTCGCTACTTAGAATGTAATGTGACGTGCATGTGAAACGGTGCACGGGCAACCTTTTCGTACCACAGCTGAAGTCTTAGGTCTAGTTTCTGAACAAATATGGCTTGACCATAGTCCATAGTACATGATTAATCTGTAAAAGAAAAATGTTGCGAGCAGGAGCTTTAGTATTTGCTGGTTAATTTTTGGTACATCAGGCCAATGATGTCGTCTTTGCTGTTTTTCTTGTTACATTGTTATTACTCGTATTGGAAATCCAGTTTTTTTTCGTCATTCTTCTTCGAATGCAAGGCTTGAATATATGTTGTTGCTGCTGATGTTTGCTCTAGTTTCTTAATGCATAATTTATTGCTTGCTATTTGATACAGAAGACATTCAAACCTTAGTATCGCTGTGTGCTAACATGCAAAATAGGTGAAATAATGAATACGAAATCTCCTGTAGAGGATTGCTTTGAGTATGCATAGTAAAAAAAAGTGTTTAGGTAATAGAAAAGCAGGAAAGTACATCTAGTTTATAAAAGGCAGGTTTGTAGCCTTTTCTCCAAAAGAAAGTACATCTAGTTCGTCCCATTTGCGCTGTACTGCTGTGAAGCAATCAGGATGTATGCTTTGGCCGTGTATGTTGGTATCACCATTGATCTCAATGATTGGTACATGAGCAATTTTACGCCAATCTCTTCCACTGTTTTCTTGGCAACTCTCTATTTGAAATGGGCATCCTTTGATGTACCGTTCTTTCAACAACTTCTAAGGCCCCTTGGAAAGCATGGTACGATAATGCTGACTACCATGATGATCGTCTGGCACTGGAGGCCATTCTCTGGCCCATACCGCCAAAGGTGTTGACGATTCTCGCTGTCAAGGAGACGGTGAAGGGCGCATGGGACTTCATCAAGGCGATCCGTCTGGGAGTTGACTGCATGCACAAGGCAAATGCGTAGTCTTTGCGCCTGGAGTTCGACAACATTCGCTTCAAGGACGGCGAGACTGTTGATGACTTCGCTCTGAGGCTCACTAGTATGATCAACAACCTTGCAGTTCTTATTGATGTGTAGGAAGAAAAAGTCATAGAGGAATTTCTCCTGGTGGTCCCGCGTGCTACTTTCAAGTGGCTCTCTCCATTGAGACCCCGCTCGACCTCTCCGCACTCTCAATCGAGCTCACTCGGCGTTTGAAAGCGGTGGAGGAATGGTACTGGCTGGACAGATCCAACCAGGGCGGCAACCGCCTTCTGCTCACTGAAGAGTGAGCCGCACGCCAGAAAAAGTAAGACCAAGCTGGTGCTGGTTTCTTCGGAAATGGCAGCATCTCCTCCGTCAATAGCAACAACTCTCGCCAGGGTGGTGACGGATGCTCTCGCTTCAGGAAAAGAGCAGGTGCAGAAACCAACCTCAATTAGGAGGCGACGGTTGTGATGCCGCCGACGACAATTATCGCTATTGCGATAAACTAGGACACTGGGCCCGTGACTGCCGCAAGAAGCCGGAGGAGGCCACCTGATGCAGGCCGACGAAGAGTAGTGAGCGTTGTTGATGATCCATGAGTGAACACTGGCGGAGGCACCCCTGATAACACGCGGGCCCGCGGCAGGAGAAAGTCCTTCCATGGCAGCGGATTTGCCCCAAAATGGTACCACGACATCGTAGGTTGTCGTGAAAGGAAACTCTGCCATGGCAGCGGGTTTACCCAAAACGTGCCACGACATTGATTGTGCCTACTGTTGTTGCCATGGCAACGATTTGAGTTGTTCTGTTTGACGCAATGGCACTATCACCCGCCACAACAGAGCATGTGGGCCACAAGCGTATCTTCCTCGAGAAAGAGTGGGCCTGGGTCGAGCTCAGGCAGGCCCTTGGTGATGTCGACACCGGCACATCAAACCACATGACCAGCAATGTATCCACCTTCCCAAACCTTGACGGAACGGGGGCCGTGAAGTTCGGCCATAACTCACTGGTGGACATACACAAATGGGCCCGGTCCTGTTCAGTGAAGGGAGGTCGCTCGAGGTGTTCAACACACGTGGAGCACGGTGTCATGGCCATGCACGATCGGTAGCAGAACCTCGAACCTCCTCGCCAGGGCAAAGAGTTCCCCTAGCATTTGCACACCATTCACTTGAGAATTGTGAAGCCAGTGTGCCCTAGACATTTGCACACCATTCACTTGAGAATTGTGAAGCCAGTGTGTCTCGCCACGAGCGAGAGCGAAGATGAAGGGTGGCGCTGTGTGCAATGGCTTGGTGGTTGGCCTCCCTGTGGGTGGCCTGGAAGGGAAGCAGGGGCAATCCCCTTTTCTGTAGCAATCAAAGTTTTGGGCGGCAAAGATGCTCGAGCTCGTCCACAAGATATCCACTGGCTGATCTTAGCGATGACGCCTGGCGGAAGCGTTACTTCCTGCCCTTGGTGGGCAACCATGACCGGTACACCCAGTTGATGCTGCTCTGCACCAAGGATGAGGTCATCGTCCAGGCGCAATCGCGGCACATGCATGTTGTACCTTCTAGACGAACCGTGACGAGGAGTTCTCTAGTGATGTGTTCGTCAAGTGCCGAAATTAGACCGTCATCGGTATGGCTAGAAGCATGCTCACGTCAAAGGGGGTGCCAGCCGTTTACCAGGGTGAGGTTGTCACCACCACCGTCATCATCCCGAACAGCTCATACACGAGTAGCGTTGCCGGGAATACGTTGTTTGAGGCCTGGCATGGACGCAAGCAGAATGTGCACTTCCACCGCCTGTTCGGTTGCGTGGCACATCTCAAGGACACTAGACCATACTTCTAGAAGCCCACGGATACGAGCAAGCCCATTGTGTTCCTTGGATACAAGCCTGGCGGCAAGGCGTTTCCATGTCACACGCGATGTTGTCTTCAACAAGCATGCAAGCCATGACCTTCACCGTCGAGTACTCCACGTCAAGCATGCATGAGGACACGCGCACTGATGTTGCGAAGGACCAGGACAACAGCAGGTTCGAGCAGAACTACTGCAATGGAATGGAACCGCTCCCACGACACCAATTTTGCCCAAAAACGTTGCCATGGCAGCACCGACAACATCGGCTGCCATGACAACAAGGAGCATTGCCATGACAGCCTTTTCACCCAAATTAGCTGCCATGGCAGACCCCAACTCGGCGTCACCTTCCCAAGCCACATCACCCTCGATGCCGTCGACAAGTATGCACCCGATGATCACGTGTGTCCATGATGGTATCATGCAACGTAACCCCAACTCTACAACTACGTCTTGGGGGTAGATGAAGATGAACTGCACGAGGAGCTGGCCACGCACGCTGATGCCAAGCAGCAACGGGGCTGGCAGCAAGCGATGGGCGAGGAGAACCGCACGTAGTGCCTCATCCACCTCCCTCCCGACTATTGCCACATCGACCTAAAGTGGGTGTACAAGTCAAGAAGGACGTGCATGGTGCAGTGGTTAGACACAAGGCTCACCCGGCAAAGGGGTATGTGCAGCGTCAGGGGTGGACTAGGATGAGGTTCTCGCCCCCGTTGCCCATCTTGAGTTCATGTGGCTCTTGCTGGCTCTGGCAGCACACGCCGGCTGGGGCGTGCACCACATGGGCGTGAAATCTGCCTTGCTCACGGCAAGCTTGAGGAGGGAGTGTATGTCTTCAAGTTGCTGGGGTACGTCGTCGATGGACAAGAGGGGTAGGTGTTGCACCTCGACAAGGTGCTCTACGACCTGAATCAAGTGCCACGTGCCTGGAACCAGAAACTTGACTGGTGCTTCGCGCCGTTTGGCTTCGAGCGGAGCACTGCAATGCATGTTGTCTATGCCGCGGTAGACCAAGTCTCGGCCCCTCGTCGTCATCTACATCGATGAACTTATCATGACTGGCTCCAACATCCAGGAGTGCGCTTCAAGGAAGAAATGCAGGGCCTCTTCAAGGTGAGCGAGTTCGGCCACTTAAGTTTAGCTGATGACACCACCTTGAGCCAGGAGGCATATGCAACGAAGATTCTCGACCGGAGAGGCATGACGGACTGCAACCTGTCACGTGCTGATGGAGCCCGGCGTCAAGCTTAGCAAGCTGAGTTCCATGCCGTTGATGGATGGGATGGAGTATTGCAACGTCATTGGGTGCTTGCGGTACATGGTGCACACCACTGAGCACCTCACCTCGGTGAAGCGAGTGCTACGCTACGTTAACCGGGGTTGTCACTACACGTGAGGGATCGGGAACGGCTACCTCATGGGCTACAACGGACAATGATGACAACATGCCAGAGACCCTGACACTCGTCGGAGCACCATCGGCGTCATGTCCTTCTACTGCAACAATGTCATCAGTTGGCAGCCGTTGAAGTAGAAAGTGGTGGACATCGTGCAAAGCGGTGTACATCGCCGCCACTAGAGCGGCGTGCCAAGGAATCTGGCTCGCTCGGTTCTGTGGAGAACTAAAGGAGGAACCAGCCTGCATTCAACTCTACATCGACAACAAATCAGCCACTTGCCAAAAGTCTCGTGTTCCACGATCTAAGCAAACACATCGACGTCCGTTTTCCCTTCATTCGGAATGCGTGGAGGCCATGAAGTTGAGGTGGAGTTCGTTGGCACTAACGCACAGCTATATTCTCACGAAAGCTCTTCAGCGTGCGCTTCATACAGGTCCGTGCAAAGATCGGCATGATCGAAATTGACAACGGCACAAGTTTTTTAGGGGGTGAATTGTTGGGATAAGCCCCATGCCCTCTCACGTGTTTTTTTCCTTCAAATGAAATAATGTAGGGGGAGGAGGGCACCATGAGTTTGTTCATGCGGCCCGAGTCTAGCGCCACCATGAGCTGCGTGAGATGGTCGTGGAGTCGTGGGATGGCATGACTCGCACGAGGGGCACAATCGCTTCTCTCTTGGTCTTTTCTGTTTTCTATAAGCTACAAATAAGCAATGAGAAGAACTGGAAAACCCACGGAAGTTTGAGCAACCCAAACACCTGTGTCTTCTCCTTCCTCGAGAGAAAGCAGCTTTGATGTTGACAACTGCAAAGACGCTGCTCTCGATATCAGCTGAAGCTGATGATATACAGAGTACTTTTCAGGAAAAGGGGTCTTGTTTTTTTCTCATCCACTGGCCTGTTGAATCGAAGTGCTTAGCCTCACCTTGCAGTCTCCAAAACAATTGTAGTTAGAATGGTGGCTTCTGCACATGTGATACTCAGTTCGAGCAGAGCGTCTAGGCATCACTTATTTCATATTAAAAACATTATTTACTTGATGCATAACTTTCAGTAACTTTCTCTTGTTTTTGATTTTTCACTATGAGCTTATTGACTGAAGCATGACTACTGATTTCATCTCCTATACAGCCAGGCCAACAGAAGGAACAAGTTGTCTATTCCTCGCAGCTACGCATAAAGTTCTGCTTCCCTGTATGAGCCAAGCGAAGGAGTCCACGCCTGGCGATTTCCTGGAAAAGTGATGAAGGAAAAAGGGAACACTGTTTGGTTGCTGTGTGTGACACTGTAGGTGTAGCACGTCCTTTTGTTTTTATGCATTAGTGAACAATAGCTGGCCGTTATTGGATGGGAAATTGGGAAGAATTACTGTAGAAAGCTACCAAGGATGACCTCTTCAACTTCATGTTATGATCCTTTTTTTAAGCGGAGGATGAGACTGAGTTATCAGGTCCAGGCAGGTCCCAGTTCAGTTCCCTGACAAGTATAATAGTGTACTAGTGACTGGGGCGGTGCCATTGGCACGCCTCTTGAGCGTTCATGTGCGCACTTATCTAGCTTACGCACGTCCGCAGGTCTAGGTTGATCCTTGATGGCACTTATATATACAGCAAAAGTGATTTGCAAACATGTGAATATGCTATCTTTGCTGAGTTTAAGCCATAACCAATGGTAAATATGAATGCTAAATAGAATATATATGTACCTTGTCATAAGCTATAGAAATGAATAAGAAGAAGTACAAAGTTCAGTAAATATTTCAAACTTTGATTATCTCAATTTCTGTCATTTTCTTTTTGAGACGAAACAAGAGTTCATTGCATAACAATATTTGTAGGAATACAAATAACATCCGGTGCAGACTGAAACATGGCGGTCTGCCCCCAAAGAAATGGCCAATCTTGCAACATCGTACGACAAATTTAACACAAAGTAACATAAATAACATGGCGGAATGAAGTCACAACGGGCTGGGATAATCAAACTCTCTCTCTCTCTCTCTCTCTCACACACACACACACACACACACACACACACACACACAACTTTCGTCAAGAGGGAAAACTAAACAAAACCATAAACCGAAATAACACAACAAAATGAAGCGTTGTATGGTATCCCTCATACTGGGCTAGAGATACCTCCATTCGATGACTGACGGTTGAGTCTACCTTGGGACGTAGAAGTCAATTCGTTGGCCAAAGTAATGATCTCTTTTTGTGTCGGAGACTCAGGCTTTTGGAGCTTGTCCGCCAAGGTCTCCATCCCCATGTATGACCATAGCAGCCAAACATAGGAGAGGTATTCCCCATCTTCACCCAGGCTCTTGGCGTGCAGCAAGCCTCTACATCTACTAGCAGAGTAGCAGAGCATCTCCACCCACACGCCCTGGATTGTCTGCCACATCTCCTCTTCGTCCAGCTTCATCAGTGACACAGCGAGCCTGCAAGCTTCATGGATCAGAGTCCTCCCATCCGTGTGTTTAATGATCTCTTGAGCAAGTGCTTCTTCATTCTCCAGGTTTTCCTTGCTGTTCTTCAAGATGTCCTCTAGCTTATATACGGCGACAGAGAAGAGCCCCGGTCTGGTGCCGGGCAACAACATCTCGGTGCGGATGAATAGCAGGTATAACATGTAGTTGGACATCTCCATACTGCGTTTTGTAAGAACGCGTTGACTTCGGACGGAGGATGATGGCTTGTCCACAGGCCGGTGAAAGTAGAGGTTTGTGGCGATGTGCCAAAGAAGGATACTCTTGTCGAATGGTACCTCCAAGCTACCCGACAACTCCTCTCCAAGGTCACACTGTTGGTCGCTGAGCCTGCTCAGAGTCAGCTGGCCCCTGAAGTTGCCAAACCTTTTATATGTGGTGGCATCACTTATGAACTTCTTCCATCCATCTTCTATGTGCTGTTGAACCAGCTCTGTAATTTCACGGGCTGCAGGCACCTGCCTTACATACCAAACCTTGCTAACGTACTCCCTTAGACATTCAAAGAGAACCAGCTTCATCAGGAAGGTGGGTCTCTTCTTGCGAACATAAAACGACATGAGGTCATACTGCGAAACCATGTCATGCCATCCGTTGATGTAATGATAGAGGAATTCTAGGGACGGAATACACCCCACGGCACATCCCAAGACAGTGGCCGTCAAGAGTAGCAATAACTCGACCATAGTAGTGCAAGAGAAGAGGATGTATGTTACCTTGACGTCCCTGCTATTGTAACCGTCCTTGTGGCTCATGGCAAAAAGGACCATAGAAGCTACCGCCAGGAGCGGAAGCAAAAACGTCAAGACCTCCTCAATGGTATTGTATCCCTCTCTGCTGTAGAGCTTCTCAAATATAAGGTGAAAGCACTTCTGCAAAATATTGTATGGTGTATTCTCCATCTCGAAGTTATCTTTCTGAGGAGGAGGCGGATTCTGGAGATATTGCAGGTCACTTAGCCGAGCAACATACGGAACATACATGTTCACGAAGTAACAGATGTGCCTGATTGATATCGGCTCAGCTTCATGATCACTGCTCGTCGCTGCCTTCTTCATGGCGGGTTCAGCAGCTTGTGAATCACAACTCACTGCGCACATCATATCCTTTGCTTTTTGCACATATTCATCAAGGGAAAGGGCCTTGTCCCCTGTTGCTCCATCGCCTTCTTTCTTTTCTCCCTCTCTTGATAGGGATACATCGGTGGAAGCTAGCATCTGGCTATAGCTAGCTCTCCTAAGAGCCAATGGCTTGAGGCTAAATTTGAGGATGCCAAAGACGAAGAGCATAACTGCCGCCAGCAGCAGCTTCAACTCGCCGGACCACCACTTGCAGAAGACGTACAAAGCGACGGTGACCTGAGACACCAGAGTTATGACATGTCGAAGCCACAACTCATTGTCCTCGAGGCTGAAGGCGCTCAATGTCACCTGGCCACCCAGGTGGATGAGGAGAACAGGCGCCCATAGCACCTCCAGGCCGCCGCCGCTGCTGCTGCTCTCACCCACCACATCTGTTGTTCGTTGCTGATGACGGTCGAAGAGGGTGGCAAGGGCATAGATGGCGAGGGCATCGCCTCCTATGTACGCCAACCACACCACCGCTCTCAGCCTACGTAGGCAGGGGACTCGACGCACCCAGATGGAGAAGAAGAGGAGGACTGGACAAACAAGCTGCTGAGCACCAGGATACGCAGCTGCCACTCCTCCCACCATTCCAGAGCACCTGAGGTGAGACCCATCTCCAGGCCTCCTCCTCGCTCTGCTTCTTCCTCTTCCTCTTCCTTTTCTTCTCCCTCTCACAGCCGCACGCGCGCACATGCGCACACGAAAGCTCTCAGTCAATAGCACTCACGCACGCCAACAGAAAGAACTGTCGATTCATTCCAAACTCGCTAATACAGAGAGAGTTCCGTGGCTTGCCACCTAACGCCTGGTTTGCATCTACTCCCTCCGTTCCTAAATATTTGTCTTTCTAGAGATTTGAAATGGTTACCATATACGGATGTATATAGACATATTTTAGAGTGTAGATTCACTCATTTTGCTTCGTATGTAGTCACTTGTTGAAACCTCTAGAAAGACAAATATTTAGGAACGGAGGGAGTAATAATTAATTAACGCCTGGTTTGCATCTTATTCTTCTTGACTCGACCAGTCGCTTATGCCCAAGTCCTAGACATATAACGTGCAGCCTTGCCGTGGGATCTTACTTAACTTGTAGATTGCATCATCTAATGATCAAGTTGTTCATTTTTATATTAGCCGCTTGCATCATCTAATCATCAAGTTGTTCATCTAATGATCAAGTTGTACACCAAAATAAATCGAGACTAGTACGGACACCTATATACGAATACTAATATTCTGTGATTGTTTGGATAAAATGGACCTTTTTGAATCAAACGTTGCAGCAAGGTTCAATGGTTGCAAAGTCAAATCAATCAACCATTCGAGAAAACAAAGTCGGATCATTTGGGACACCTAGGTGTCTGGGCACCTTGCCTAGAAGCCGTTGGATTATAATGAGATGTGTGCACGTGAAACAATGCTGGAATTAATTGGTGACCTTTTTATTAGGAAAGAATAATCGCTGATTATTGGTTATTATGGACACACTTTTTATTAGGAAAGAATTAGTGCTTGATACACATGGGGGCACCTTTAGGCTAGTTGTAGTGGGAGTATCATATACTAGTATCATGCATATGATACTAGTGTATGATACTACATCCATAGTAGGAAAGAATTATTGCTAGACATTTAATGCTCACATTAGAGAAGATAGAGAAAATCAGTCATTAATATTCAATGTTTTGAATGCCTTGCACGTACCATGGTGTGTACACTTTTTTGGATACAGTAGAAGTCATTTTTTGTGAGAAAAGTATACTCTTAGGTATATCATAATTGTGGGTATAAAGGTATCTTTACAATTAATTGGGTATGTCTTCATCATGAAAAATACTCATGTATATTTTGAGCGTGTCCTTATTCAAAGTATATCATTTTTGGGTATGTCTCCAATATCGTTTACGGGTATGTGTTTAAGGCATATACTTGTATTAAAAAATAGTATGATTATTTTGGGCATGTCCGAACTTAAAGTATATGATTTATGGGTATCTCTCCAAAGCATATATGTGTATTCAAAAAGTGTGTGTCAGTACGATATCTTAGGTATATGTACATACAAAAATACCGAGTGTGGATATCTGCATGCATCGTACATACCCAAAAAGTAAAAATAATGTTAGGATGATGTTTCATATTATTTGGTCACCTTAATTTGTACAGGGAAATTAGTCATAAAAAATGTGACACGTCCTTTAAAAAATGTCAGATATATTGAAAAGTAAATCATTAGAAAATACATAAGAACATACATACAGTATGGCAATGGAGTGTTAGACACCTAGGGTCATGTAATTCACCTGTATCTGATACCTTGAATAAATCACTAGGTATGCATATGTACTCGAAAATTTCTAATGATTGGGTATAAAGGTATGTTTAACAAAAATGGGTATATGATTTTTGGAATGTGATATATGGGTATGTCACATTTCCTTAATTTCAAATGCCTTGGATATGACATACCCACTGTATTTAAATACATTTGTGGGTATTCAATACCTTGGAAATACAAAAATTGATGGTTGATTTTAACCGTCAAATCATAATCATACAGCAATACGTCATACACATAACAATGCTCGTGTATTTATGTTGGCAGTTTAAGAGATTCAAATTAGCCTATAAAAAAAGCGCACATGGATGATGTGACATGCATCTTCTTTTGGAAATGAATCAATTGACAATGAGCAAATGTCATGTGACGTTTATGGCAAGAAATCAATTGTCGTCGAGGGTCAGTGCATGCATAAAAAGTTTGGAAAGTGATCTAACTATTGTGGATGGGAA
>NC_057796.1:407152634-407176658 GCF_018294505.1 Triticum aestivum | reverse complement strand
GACGGTGTAAAAGTTCTCAAAAATCCTGAAGAAAAATACTGAACCAACACACCTATAATATAACATGATCCAACAGAGGGATTAAAAAAATATGACTGCATGTGTCCTGGACAAAAAGAACAAATGTTTCAATATATATTGATCCTGCAGTGAGCTGAAATGCTTGTTTTTTCGTTGAGGACACATAAATGCATATTTTCATAATCACACAGTTGGATCATCTTATTATATTAGAGTGAGGCTCCCCTATTTATTTCAGATTTTTTACTTACTTTTAAACCGTTAAATATTTAGCAAGCCTTAACTAGTTCTGTGGCAAGCTATGATAGACACAGTTTTACACACACTGTGTGTGTTTGTGAGACACTTGAAGTAAAATAGTAGTGAACCAGCCTGTCCATCTCATTGCTGCCAGGGCATGAGCTGGTGGAATAAGATATTGTTGTGTCTTCCCAAGTACTCCCTCTGTTTCTTTTTAGTCTGCATATACGATTTGGTCAAAATCAAACTTTATTAACTTTGACTAAGTTTATAGAAAAAAATATCAAGATTTATGGTATGAAATATATTGTTAGATGCATCGTGAAATTAATTTTCATACCATATAGATTTAGTATTGTAGATGTTGATATTTTTTCCCTACAAAGTTGGTCAAACTTTATAAAATTTGACTTTGACCAAATCTTATATGCAAACTAAAAAGAAACGGAGGGAGTATATAGGGCTCGTTTGGTTTCTGCCTGTGGTGGCCATGCCAACCATTGGCTCACCAAAAAGTTGATCGAGGAATCGGCCGCCAAACTCTTGTCAATATATTGGAAGCGGAATGAACGGGAGAAGCGCGCCAATTAATTGGAGCTCATCCAAATAGGCGCCCGTGCTCCAAAATTTTGGCGTGGTAAGTTGGGGCTGCAATCCAAACAGCCCCATAAACCCCTGTGTGTGCATTCACAACCAACTTCCCAAGCTATTTTCTAAATGGACAGGTTCTTCATGTTTGTTACTAGTTACTACTGCACTATCACATAATGCCGATTTTATATTAATCACTTGCATCGATGGGATGTTTTACCCACATACTTTTCTTGACTCAAAACAGACACAGAGTAACATATGCTTTGCATATGATAATTAATGGGCTTGCCGACCTGCATGCAACTTAATCTTATATTTCTCCCAAGTTGGCATTAGTGTTAACGACGAATGATGTTGACCAAGACCTAACATGCAACATCTTAATTAGGTAGCTTAATTACCTCAGATCCAGATCCATACAGCAAATTTATGGGCATACAAAATAGAGTCGGTAAAAGGTTGTGTTGGTTTGTGTACAGGCACAAATCTGGCTAGCCAAAAAGGATGACATTTGACCAATGGTGAAGCAAAAAGAAAAAAACTTGGAAAATTCAGTTGGTGTGTTTTGGGATCGGATGTGAAGTTTCATCACGCATTGATTGGAGCATCCATCCGTCGGCAATGCTGAGGAAAAACCACGTAAAAAGCATCTGCTCGATCAGAGGTGGCTGTTGAAAGAGATCAAACAAGGTGAGCTGGACACATGGTTAGGCTGGTCATAGTGGGGAGTAACTTAAACTAGTAACATGCATATGTTATTAGTCTATATTACTACCTCTATAGTGGGTAGTAACATGTGTGTAGTGTCATGCACCACTTCATTTACTACTTTGTAGAGCCATTTTGCATTGGGAACCGCTATGTGATGGTAATATATTATGTTACTCTATTTACCTTTCTCCTCATTAATTACTTACCACATCACATTTTTTGCTTAAGTGGCATGCATGTTACTACCTATATTACTCCCATCAATTGCAGATGATTTTCTTTACTGCAGAGGATTTCCATAAGATATTCGGGGTCCCGTGCGGCAGCCAAGATGTTCGTGGCAGGGATACGAACATTGCTCCTTCGGCGTTCAAGTTCATACAGCAGGCAATTGGGATGGACAACTCAGCATCGAACGACCTTCATCAGCAGAGACATTTATGAGGAATCTAGTAAGATCAAGAAGGGTTGTTTTCAGATTGCGCTTGTGATTTTTGTCATAGGTTACATGCTAGCACTATGCACAGAGCACGACTTCATGACGATTGATTTCAGCGGTGCTGTGACTAATCCGGAAGTCATAACTCAATTCAATTGGTGTGAGTACGCTATTCAGAATTTGATGGCAGCGGTCATGAAAATGCAGAGTGATTTTCAGAACAATGTACCAACGACTCATCTATCTAGATGCCACCTTTTCTTCCAGGTACATCAAGTGAATTTTGTTTGGAAGTGTCCTTCTGAACTGCTTTTCTAGGGGGTATGTTGTTGTTGAACTGAAAACTTTTGCGTTTTCCATCTCTATGTGTGCAGATTTTCTTGTTGGACAACATTAATCTTGGGATTTTCAATACAATCCACTCCGTATTACCTTGCGTGCAGTGCTTCAAACAGAAAACACTTCGGCAAATGATCACAATGGCGTATAGTACGCAACAGGGCATGCCGAGTTATGCGCCAGCAGCGGTAAGGCGGTCATGCGCTATGTGGCAGCATACACTTGTCGAGGCCACACCAAAACTCGAGATTGTTATGTGTGCTATAAGCACCGACTTGAATTGTCCATATTTTGTACTGTATGTAGGTACGACCGTCAGATTCACCAGCACTGTATCTTTGGCTTGTGACCTTATGAAACTGCTCTGCAGACGATAATCTGGCTGCACAACGGCTGCACGATACTAATCCAGCCGTCCACACCACTTTCATGATTGGCATGCACGCACTGATATGTTGTCTCGGGCACAAATCGTCCACTGGGCGTCGTGTGCATAGCAATGCTCGTGACCTTATTGTGTAGGTTCTCCAAGAATTGAGCTTGATGCCGAAGCAGTACAATGCAAAGTGCACACTTAGCATATCGCTGCTCTGCAACAGGATGCAGTCTGATATGCTTTGTTTTGCTGACAAAATTGTATCTCTGGTCAGAGATCGCTGTAGATGTTGTGTCAACCGCGGCTTGACAAAGTGCATTACAATAGCTAATTGTGACAATCAATATGCATGCATATCCGCTCGAGAAATTATCTATCTATATAATAAATAAAATGATTTTCAGATGAGCTTTTCTGCTGTATTTGGAAAATGTTTTGTAAGAAATAACAACGTGTCAGCCATTTTTTTTTCTGTCCAGAAGCATAACTCTCATACATCATCTCAGTTTGTTATGTGAACGGTGAATCAAAAATAATACTAACTGAGCAGCTGCAGACTATCTGCTGTATACATTTTGTTCTCTCAAAGTTCAATATGCTTTTTCCGTATCTAACTCCAAATCCAATTTCTCAGGAATATAAATTGTAATAGTCATATACTTCTAGTGAATCAAAGTTGTCTCCGACTTGAGGAATTACCACAGTATCAGTCTTCTTCTCTGCATAACATCCACTAGCAAAAAGACAAAATCAAAGTTTAGTAATCAGTAATCGTTCTTGAATTCGAAGTTTTTTCTTTGTTTATTTTACTTTCAGATGACCACTAGCATGATTCAGTACAGTTTTGTCACCCAGCCTATTAGCACAAATCAAAGATTATTGATGGCTGGAAATAGACAGAAATGCATGTATATACCTCTTCGTGTTAGAGATATATTTGGGTTACTTGTATTTGGTAGTTTAGGATTTGTAATCCGTTTTCTACCTTATCTCGAGGAGAGGCTTCTTGCCCTCTAAGTCTTGTACCCAATATATACTCGTCGTCGAGGCTTAATAATACATCCATCATATTCCGCAACAACCTCTCTCTCCCTTCTAAGTATCAGCCTAACCGATCCAACCCTAGCCGCCGCTTCCGCCTTGCACGCCGCTCCCGGGGCAGTCGGCCTCCATGACCGCCACCGGGGGCAGCGCCGTCCGTACCTAGGGTTTGTCCATCGGTCGTGTTGACTGGCTGTCTAGAGAGTCTTTTTCCCCGATCGCTTGATCCGATTTTTTTCTCTCTCGCCGGTCGTCTTGATCGGTGGTTCTTTTTGGTTTTCCGATCTAAGATCAGCTTGCGTCGCCCGCGGCCGTTTGTCATCTACGACGCACGCTACTTAGTCATCATCTTCATCAGCTCCGACGGGATTGGCTGTCACATGGTACCTCGGACGTATATTGCAGGCGCTGGTACGGTGATGGCTCGCGCAGTCTTGCGCTGGTTCGTCGGGCTGGCCGCTTCGCCTGCGGCCACTCCCGCGTCCCAAGCGGGCGTGATTAGCACGCAGGCCGCGTGGTCGTGTTCCATGCATATTCATGTTCGCCGGCCGTGCAAGTTTCGTGGCTTGCTGGCTGCTCGTTGCATCTCAAGCGGATTGATTTGCTTGACCACAAGGGCTTGCTATGTCCAGTTACTGCTGTAACATCGTCCCGTCGTTTGACGCACCAGTTCGGTCCGGTTAAGTGGACGTACTGCGTCGAATTCTATGAAGGTCGTTATCGAAGGTTCGTCCGTCTCCACCGATCGAGGTTGCAGTTGCGTCATCCCTTCGGACCACAGCATCGCCGTCCCATGGTTCTTCCCGCGTCTGCATCGACTGCGTGTTGTCGCTGCGTCGCCTCTTCGAGCGGTAGTGCCGCGGCCGCGGTCCATCGCCACTTCATGACTGTCCGCTCCAAGCCGTCTTTGAAGGAAATATGCTCTAGAGGCAATAATAAAGTTGTTATTTATATTTCCTTATATCATGATAAATGTTTATTATTTATGCTATAATTGTATTAACCGGAAACTTAGTACATGTGTGAATACATAGACAAACAGAGTGTCACTAGTATGCCTCTACTTGACTAGCTCGTTGAATCAAAGATGGTTAAGTTTCCTAGCCATAGACATGAGTTGTCATTTAATTAACGGGATCACATCATTAGAGAATGATGTGATTGACTTGACTCATTCCGTTGACCAGCACTTGATCGTTTAGTATGTTGCTATTGCTTTCTTCATGACTTATACATGTTCCTATGACTATGAGATTATGCAACTCCCGAATACCGGAGGAACACCTTGTGTGCTATCAAACATCACAACGTAACTAGGTGTTTATAAAGATGCTCTACAGGTGTCTCCGAAGGTGTTTGTTGGGTTGGCATAGATAGAGATTACGATTTGTCACTCCGAGTATCGGAGAGGTATCTCTGGGCCCTCTCGGTAATGCACATCACTATAAGCCTCGCAAGCAATGTAACTAATGAGTTAGTTGCGGGATGATGCATTACGGAACGAGTAAAGAGACTTGCCGGTAACGAGATTGAACTAGGTATTGAGATACCGACGATCGAATCTCGGGCAAGTAACATACCGATGACAAAGGGAACAACGTATGTTGTTATGCGGTTTGACCGATAAAGATCTTCGTAGAATATGTAGGAGCCAATATGAGCATCCAGGTTCCACTGTTGGTTATTGACCGGAGATGAGTCTCGGTCAGGTATATATAGTTCTCGAACCCGTAGGGTCCGCACGCTTTACGTTCGGTGACGATCGGTATTATGAGTTTATGTGTTTTTATGTACAGAATGTTATTCGGAGTCCCGGATGAGATCAGGGACATGACGAGGAGTTTCGAAATGTTCGAGACGTAAAGATCGATATATTGGAAGGCTATATTCGGACATCGGAAAGGTTCTGAGTGGTTCGGGTATTTATCGTAGTACCGAGAGTTACGGGAATTCGCCGAGGAGTATATGGGCCTTATTGGGCTTTAGGGGAGAGAGAGAGAGGAGCTGCCTAGGGCAGGCCCCCCCCCAAGGCCTAGTCCGAATTGGACTAGGGGGAGGGGCGGCGCCCCCTCCTTCCTTCTCTTCTATCTTCCCCTTCCTTCTCTCCTACTCCTATTACTTGGAAGGGGGGAATCCTACTCCCGGTGGGAGTAGGACTCCCCAGGGCGCGCCATAGTAGAGGGTCGTCCCTCCCCCTCCTCCACTCCTTTATATACGGGGGAGAGGGGCACCCCATAGAAACACAAGTTGATCATTGATCTCTTAGCCGTGTGTGGTGCCCCCCTCCACCATAATCCACCACGGTCATATCATCGTAGTGCTTAGGCGAAGCCCTGCGCCGGTAGCTTCATCATCACCGTCATCATGCCGTCATGCTGACGGAACTCTCCCTCGAAGCTCTACTGGATCGTGAGTTCGTGGGACGTCACCGAGCTGAACGTGTGCAGATCGCGGAGGTGCCGTACGTTCGGTACTAGGATCGGTTGATCGTGAAGACGTACGACTACATCAACCGCGTTGTCATAATGCATCCGCTTACGGTCTACGAGGGTATGTAGATGACACTCTCCCCTCTCGTTGCTATGCATCACCATGATCTTGCGTGTGCATAGGAATTTTTTTGAAATTACTACGCTCCCCAACAGTGGCATCCGAGCCAGGTTTATGCGTAGATGTTATATGCATGAGTAGAACACAAGTGAGTTGTGGGCGATACAAGTCATACTGCTTACCAGCATGTCATACTTTGATTCGGCGGTATTGTTGGATGAAGCGGCCCGGACCGATATTACGCGTACGCTTACGCAAGACTGGTTCTACCGACGTGCTTCGCACACATGTGGCTGGTGGGTGTCAGTTTCTCCAATTTTAGTTGAATCGAGTGTGGCTACGCCCGGTCCTTGTGAAGGTTAAAACAACACATACTTGACGAAATATCGTTGAACGGTTCTTGCTCAGCCCGTAGCAGCCACGTAAAACTTGCAACAACAAAGTAGAGGACGTCTAACTTGTTTTTGCAGGGCATGATGTGATGTGATATGGTCAAGACATGATGCTAAATTTTATTGTATGAGATGATCATGTTTTGTAACAGAGTTATCGGCAACTGGCAGGAGCCATATGGTTGTCGCTTTATTGTATGAAATGCAATCGCCATGTAATTGCTTTACTTCATCACTAAGCGGTAGCGATAGTCGTAGAAGCAATAGTTGGCGAGACGACAACGATGCTACGATGGAGATCAAGGTGTCGCGCCGGTGACGATGGTGATCATGACGGTGCTTTGGAGATGGAGATCAAAGGCACAAGATGATGATGGCCATATATATCATATCATTTATATTGATTGCATGTGATGTTTATCCTTTATTCATCTTATTTTGCTTAGTTCGACGGTAGCATTATAAGATGATCCCTCACTAAATTTCAAGATACAAGTGTTCTCCCTGAGTATGCACCGTTGCGACAGTTCTTCGTGCTGAGACACCACGTGATGATCGGGTGTGATAAGCTCTACGTTCACATACAACGGGTGCAAGCCAGTTTTTGCACACGCAGAATACTCAGGTTAAACTTGACGAGCCTAGCATATGCAGATATGGCCTCGAAACACTGGAGACCGAAAGGTCGAGCGTGAATCATATAGAAGATATGATCAACATAGAGATGTTCACCATTGAAAACTACTCCATCTCACGTGATGATCGGACATGGTTTAGTTGATATGGATCACGTGATCACTTAGATGATTAGAGGGATGTCTATCTAAGTAGGAGTTCTTAAGTACTATGATTAATTGAACTTTAATTTATCATGAACTTAGTCCTGGTAGTATTAGCATATCTATGTGAAGGAAATATGCCCTAGAGGCAATAATAAAGTTGTTATTTATATTTCCTTATATCATGATGAATGTTTATTATTCATGCTAGAATAGTATTAACCGGAAACTTAGTACATGTGTGAATACATAGACAAACAAAGTGTCACTAGTATGCCTCTACTTGACTAGCTCGTTGAATCAAAGATGGTTAAGTTTCCTAGCCATAGACATGAGTTATCATTTGATTAACAGGATCACATCATTAGAGAATGATCTGATTGACTTGACCCATTCCGTTAGCTTAGCATTTGATCGTTTAGTATATTGCTATTGCTTTCTTCATGACTTATACATGTTCCTATGACCATGAGATTATGCAACTCCCGAATACCGGAGGAACACTTTGTGTGCTACCAAACATCACAACGTAACTGGGTGATTATAAAGGTGCTCTACAGGTGTCTCCGATGGTTCTTGTTGAGTTGGCATAGATCAAGATTAGGATTTGTCACTCCGATTGTCGGAGAGGTATCTCTGGGCCCTCTCGGTAATGCACATCACTATAAGCCTTGCAAGCAATGCAACTAATGAGTTAGTTGCGGAATGATGTATTACGGAACGAGTAGAGAGACTTGCCGGTAATGATATTGAACTAGGTATTGAGATACCGACGATCGAATCTCGGGCAAGTAACATACCGATGACAAAGGGAACAACGTATGTTGTTATGCGGTTTGACCGATAAAGATCTTCGTAGAATATGTAGGAGCCAATATGACGATCCAGGTTCCGCTATTGGTTATTGACCGGAGATGAGTCTCGGTCATGTCTACATAGTTCTCTAACCCGTAGGGTCCGCACGCTTAACGTTCGGTGACGATCGGTATTATGAGTTTATGTGTTTTGATGTACCGAAGGTAGTTCGGAGTCCCAGATATGATCACGGACATGACGAGGAGTCTCGAAATGGTCGAGACATAAAGATCGATATATTGGAAGCCTATATTTGGACATCGGAATAGTTCCGGGTGAAATCGGGATTTTACCGGAGTACCGGGAGGTTACCGGAACCCCCCGGTAAGTGTATGGGCCTTATTGGGCCATAGTGGAGAGAGAGAGGAGACCAGGGCAGGCCGCGCGCCCCCTCTCCCTCCAGTCCGAATTGGACTAGGAGGGGGGCGGCGCCCCCCTTTCCTTCTTCCCACTCTCCCCTTCCTTCTCTCCTACTCCCGGTGGGAGTAGGACTCCTCCAGGGCGCGCCATAGGAGGGCCGGCCCTCCCCCTCCTCCACTCCTTTATATACGTGGCCAGGGGGCACCCCATAGACACACAAGTTGATCAGTTGATATTTTAGCCATGTGCGGTGCCCCCTTCCACCATAATCCACCTCGATCATATCGTAGCGGTGCTTAGGCGAAGCCCTGCGTCGGTAGCATCATCATCATCGTCATCACACCGTCGTGCTGATGGAACTCTTTCTCGAAGCTATGCTGGATCGTGAGTTCATGGGACGTCAACGTGATGAACGTGTGCTGAACTCGGAGGTGCCGTGTGTTCGGTACTTGGATCGGTCGGATCGTGAAGACGTACGAATACATCAACCACGTTGTCATAACGCTTCCGCTTACGGTCTACGAGGGTACGTGGATGACACTCTCCCCTCTTGTTGCTATGCATCACCATGATCTTGCGTGTGCGTAGGAAATGTTTTGAAATTACTACATTCCCCAACAGTGGCATCCGAGCCAGGTTTATGCGTAGATGTTATATGCACGAGTAGAACACAAGTGAGTTGTGGGCGATACAAGTCATACTGCTTACCAGCATGTCATACTTTGATTCGGCGGTATTGTTGGATGAAGCGGCCCGGACCGACATTACGCGTACGCTTATGCAAGACTGGTTCTACCGACGTGCTTCGCACACAGGTCGCTGGCGGGTGTCAGTTTCTCCAACTTTAGTTGAATCGAGTGTGGCTACGCCCGGTCCTTGTGAAGGTTAAAACAGCACGTACTTGACGAAATATCGTTGTGGTTTTGATGCGTAGGTAAGAACGGTTCTTGCTCAGCCCGTAGCAGCTACGTAAAACTTGCAACAACAAAGTAGAGGACGTCCAACTTGTTTTTACAGGGCGTGTTGTGATGTGATATGGTCAAGACATGATGCTAAATTTTATTGTATGAGATGATCATGTTTTGTAACAGAGTTATCGACAACTGGCGGGGGCCATATGGTTGTCGCTTTATTGTATGAAATGCAATCGCCATGTAATTGCTTTACTTTATCACTAAGCGGTAGCGATAGTCGTAGAAGCAATAGTTGGTGAGACGACAACGACGCTACGATGGAGATCAAGGTGTCGCGCCGGTGACAGTGGTGATCATGACGGTGCTTTGGAGATGGAGATCAAAGGCACAAGATGATGATGGCAATATCATATCACTTATATTGATTGCATGTGATGTTTATCTTTTATGCATCTTATTTTGCTTAGATCGACGGTAGCATTATAAGATGATCTCTCACTAAATTTCAAGGTATAAGTCTGCTCCCTGAGTATGTAACGTTGCAAAAGTTCGTCGTGCCGAGACACCACGTAATGATCAGGTTTGATAAGCTCTACGTTCACATACAACGGGTGCAAGCCAGTTTTGCACACGCAGAATACTCGGGTTAAACTTGACGAGCCTAGCATATGCAGATATGGCCTCGGAACACTGAGACCGAAAGGTCGAGCGTGAATCATATAGTAGATATGATCAACATAGTGATGTTCACCATTGAAAAATACTGCATCTCACGTGATGACCGGACATGGTTTAGTTGATATGGATCACGTGATCATTTAGATGATTAGAGGGATGTCTATCTAAGTGGGAGTTCTTTAGTAATTTGATTAATTGAACTTTAATTTATCATGAACTTAGTACCTGATAGTATTTTGCATGTATATGTTGTTGTAGATAGATGGCCCGTGCTGTTGTTCGGTTGAATTTTAATGCGTTCCTTGAGAAAGCAAAGTTGAAAGATGATGGTAGCAATTACACGGGCTGGGTCCGTAACTTGAGGATTATCCTCATTGCTGCACAAAAGAATTACGTCCTGGAAGTACCGCTAGGTGCCAAACCCGCTGCAGGAGTAACGCCAGATGTTATGAACGTCTGGCAGAGCAAAGCTGATGACTACTCGATAGTTCAGTGTGCCATGCGTTACGGCTTAGAACCGGGACTTCAACGATGTTTTGAACGACATGGAGCATATGAGATGTTCCAGGAGTTGAAGTTAATATTTCAAGCAAATGCCCGGATTTAGAGATATGAAGTCTCCAATAAGTTCTACAGCTGCAAGATGGAGGAGAATAGTTCTGTCAGTGAGCATATACTCAAAATGTCTGGGTATAACAATCAGTTGATTCAACTAGGAGTTAATCTTCCGGGTGATAGTGTCATTGACAGAATTCTTCAATCACTGCCACCAAGCTACAAGAGCTTTGTGATGAACTATAATATGCAAGGGATGGATAAGACAATTCCCGAGCTCTTCGCGATGCTAAAGGCTGCGGAGGTAGAAATCAAGAAGGAGCATCAAGTGTTGATGGTCAACAAGACCACCAGTTCCAAGAAAAAGGGTACAGGGAAGAAGGGGAACTTCAAGAAGAATGGCAAGCAAGTTGCTGCTCAAGTGAAGAAGCCCAAGTCTAGACCAAAGCCTGAGACTGAGTGCTTCTACTGCAAAGGGACTGGTCACTGGAAGCGGAACTGCCCCAAGTATTTGGCGGATAAGAAGGATGGCAAGGTGAACAAAGGTTTATGTGATATACATGTTACTGATGTGTACCTTACTAATGCTCACAGTACTGCCTGAGTATTTGATACTGGCTCTGTTGCTAATATTTGCAACTCGAAACAGCGACTACGGATTAAGCGAAGGTTGGCTAAGGACGAGGTGACGATGCGTGTGGGAAATGGTTCCAAAGTCGATGTGATCGCGGTCGGCACGCTACTTCTACATCTACCTTCGGGATTAGTTTTAGACCTGAATAATTGTTATTTGGTGCCAGCGTTAAGCATGAACATTATATCTGGATCTTGTTTGATGCGAGACGGTTATTCATTTAAATCAGAGAATAATAATGGTTGTTTTATTTATATGAGTAATATCTTTTATGGTCATGCACCCTTGAAGAGTGGTCTATTCTTTTTGAATCTCGATAGTAGTGATACACATATTCATAATATTGAAGCCAAAAGATGCAGAGTTGATAATGATAGTGCAACTTATTTGTGGCACTGCCGTTTAGGTCATATTGGTGTAAAGCGCATGAAGAAACTCCATTCTGATGGACTTTTGGAACCACTTGATTATGAATCAGTTGGTACTTGCGAACCATGCCTCATGGGGAAGATGACTAAAACGCCGTTCTCCGGAACAATGGAGCGAGCAACAGATTTGTTGGAAATCATACATACTGATGTATGTGGTCCAATGAATGTTGAGGCTCGCGGCGGGTATCGTTATTTTCTCACCTTCACAGATGATTTAAGCAGATATGGGCATATCTACTTAATGAAACATATGTCTGAAACATTTGAAAAGTTCAAAGAATTTCAGAGTGAAGTGGAAAATCATCGTAACAAGAAAATAAAGTTTCTACGATCTGATCGTGGAGGTGAATATTTGAGTTACGAGTTTGGTCTTCATTTGAAACAATGCGGAATAGTTTTGCAACTCACGCCACCCGGAACACCACAGCGTAATGGTGTGTCCGAACATCGTAATCGTACTTTACTAGATATGGTGCGATCTATGGTGTCTCTTACTGATTTACCGCTATCGTTTTGGGGTTATGCTTTAGAGACGGCTGCATTCATGTTAAATAGGGCACCATCTAAGTCCGTTGAGACGACGCCTTATGAACTGTGGTTTGGCAAGAAACCAAAGTTGTCGTCTCTTAAAGTTTGGGGCTGCGATGCTTATGTGAAAAAGCTTCAACCAGATAAGCTCGAACCCAAATCGGAGAAATGTGTCTTCATAGGATACCCAAAGGAGACCGTTGGGTACACCTTCTATCACAGATCCGAATGCAAGATTTTTGTTGCTAAGAATGGATCCTTTCTAGAGAAGGAGTTTCTCTCGAAAGAAGTGAGTGGGAGGAAAGTAGAACTTGATGAGGTAACTGTACCTACTCCCTTATTGGAAAGTAGTTCATCACAGAAATCTATTCCTGTGACTACTACACCAATTAGTGAGGAAGCTAATGATGATCATGTAACTTCAGATCAAGTTACTACCGAACCTCGTAGGTCAACCAGAGTAAGATCCGCACCAGAGTGGTACGGTAATCCTATTCTGGAGGTCATGTCACTTGACCATGACGAACCTACGAACTATGAGGAAGCGATGATGAGCCCAGATTCTGCAAAATGGCTTGAGGCCATGAAATCTGAGATGGGATCCATGTATGGGAACAAAGTGTGGACTTTGGTTGACTTGCCCGATGATTGGCAAGCCATCGAGAATAAATGGATCTTCAAGAAGAAGACTGACGCTGACGGTAATGTTGCTGTCTACAAAGCTCGACTTGTTGCCAAAGGTTTTCGACAAGTTCAAAGAGTTGACTATGATGAGACTTTCTCACCCGTAGCGATGCTTAAGTCCGTCCGAATCATGTTAGCAATTGCCGCATTTTATGATTATAAAATTTAGCAAATGGATGTAAAGACTGCATTCCTGAATGGATTTCTGGAAGAAGAGTTGTATATGATGCAACCTGAAGGTTTTATCGATCCAAAGAATGCTAACAAAGTGTGTAAGCTCCAGCGATCTATCTATGGACTGGTGCAAGCATCTCGGAGTTGGAATAAACGTTCTGATAGTGTGATCAAAGCATATGGTTTTATACAGACTTTTGGGGAAGCCTGCATTTACAAGAAAGTGAGTGGGAGCTCTGTAGCATTTCTAATATTATATGTGGATGACATATTGTTGATTGGAAATGATATAGAATTTCTGGATAGCACAAAAGGATACTTGAATAAGAGTTTTTCAATGAAAGACCTCGGTGAAGCTGCTTATATATTGGGCATCAAGATCTATAGAGATAGATCAAGACGCTTAATTGGACTTTCACAAAGCACATACCTTGATAAAGTTTTGAAGAAGTTCAAAATGGATCAAGCAAAGAAAGGGTTCTTGCCTGTGTTACAAGGTGTGAAGTTGAGTCAGACTCAATGCCCGACCACTGCAGAAGATAGAGAGAAAATGAAAGATGTTCCCTATGCTTCAGCCATAGGCTCTATCATGTATGCAATGCTGTGTACCAGACCTGATGTGTGCCTTGCTATTAGCTTAGCGGGGAGGTACCAAAGTAATCCAGGAGTGGATCACTGCATAGCGGTCAAGAACATCCTGAAATACCTGAAAAGGACTAAGGATATGTTTCTTGTTTATGGAGGTGACAAAGAGTTCGTCGTAAATGGTTACATCGATGCAAGCTTTGACACAGATCCGAATGACTCTAAGTCACAAATCGGATACGTATTTATATTGAACGGTGGAGCTGTCAGTTGGTGCAGTTCTAAGCAAAGCGTCGTGGCGGGATCTACGTGTGAAGCGGAGTACATAGCTTCTTCGGAAGCAGCAAATGAAGGAGTCTGGATGAAGGAGTTCATATCCGATCTAGGTGTCATACCTAGTGCATCGGGTCCAATGAAAATCTTTTGTGACAATACTGGTGCAATTGCCTTGGCAAAGGAATCCAGATTTCACAGGAGAACCAAGCACATCAAGAGACGCTCCAATTCCATCCGCGACCAAGTCAAGGAGGGAGACATAGAGATTTGCAAGATACATACGGATCTGAATGTTGCAGACCCGTTGACTAAGCCTCTCTCACGAGCAAAACATGATCAGCACCAAGACTCCATGGGTGTTAGAATCATTACTGTGTAATCTAGATTATTGACTCTAGTGCAGGTGGGAGACTGAAGGAAATATGCCCTAGAGGCAATAATAAAGTTGTTATTTATATTTCCTTATATCATGATAAATGTTTATTATTCATGCTAGAATTGTATTAACCGGAAACTTAGTACATGTGCGAATACATAGACAAACAAAGTGTCACTAGTATGCCTCTACTTGACTAGCTCATTGAATCAAAGATGGTTAAGTTTCCTAGCCATAGACATGAGTTGTCATTTGATTAACGGGATCACATCATTAGAGAATGATGTGATTGACTTGACCCATTTCGTTAGCTTAGCATTTGATCGTTTAGTATATTGCTATTGCTTTCTTCATGACTTATACATGTTCCTATGACTATGAGATTATGCAACTCCCGAATACCGGAGGAACACTTTGTGTGCTACCAAACATCACAACATAACTGGGTGATTATAAAGGTGCTCTACAGGTGTCTCCGATGGTACTTGTTGAGTTGGGATAGATCAAGATTAGGATTTGTCACTCCGATTGTCGGAGAGGTATCTCTGGGCCCTCTCGGTAATGCACATCACTATAAGCCTTGCAAGAAATGCAACTAATGAGTAGGTTGCGGGATGATGTATTACGGAACGAGTAAAGAGACTTGCCGGTAACGAGATTGAACTAGGTATTGAGATATCGACGATCGAATCTCGGGCAAGTAACATACCGATGACAAAGGGAACAACGTATGTTGTTATGCGGTTTGACCGATAAAGATCTTTGTAGAATATGTAGGAGCCAATATGAGCAACTAGGTTCTGCTATTGGTTATTGACTGGAGATGAGTCTCGGTCATGTCTAGATAGTTCTCGAACCCGTAGGGTCTGCACGCTTAACGTTCGGTGACGATCGGTATTATGAGTTTATTTGTTTTGATGTAACAAAGGTAGTTCGGAGTCCCGGATATGATCACGGACATGACGAGGAGTCTCGAAATGGTCGAGACATAAAGATCGATATATTGGAAGCCTATATTTGGACATCGGAATAGTTCCGGGTGAAATCGGGATTTTACCGGGGTACCGGGAGGTTACCGGGACCCCCCGGTAAGTGTATGGGCCTTATTGGGCCATAGTGGAGAGAGAGGAGACCAGGGCAGGCCGCGCACCCCCTCTCCCTCCAGTCCGAATTGGACTAGGAGGGGGGGGCGCCCCCCTTTCCTTCCTCCCCCTGTCCCCCTTCCTTCTCTCCTAGTCCAACTAGGGAAGGGGGGGAATCCTACTCCTGGTGGGAGTAGGACTCCTCCAGGGCGCGCCATAGGAGGGCCGGCCCTCCCCCCTCCTCCACTCCTTTATATACGTGGCCAGGGGGCACCCCATAGACACACAAGTTGATCAGTTGATCTTTTAGCTGTGTGCGGTGCCCCCTTCCACCATAATCCACCTCGGTCATATCGTAGCGGTGCTTAGGCGAAGCCCTGCATCGGTAGCATCATCATCACCGTCATCACGCCGCCGTGCTGATGGAACTCTCCCTCGAAGCTATGCTGGATCGTGAGTTCATGGGACGTCACCGAGGTGAACGTGTGCTGAACTCGGAGGTGCCGTGTGTTCGGTACTTGGATCGGTCGGATTGTGAAGACGTACGACTACATCAACCGCGTTGTCATAACGCTTCCACTTACGGTCTACGAGGGTACGTGGACGACACTCTCCCCTCTTGTTGCTATGCATCACCATGATCTTGCGTGTGCGTAGGATTTTTTTTGAAATTAATACGTTCCCCAACACTATGTTGTAGATCAATAGTTCGCGTTTAGCTCCCCTGTTTTATTTTTGATATGTTCCTAGAGAAAACTAAGTTGAAAGATGTTAGTAGCAATGATGCGGATTGGATCCGTGATCTGAGGATTATCCTCATTGCTGCACAGAAGAATTATGTCCTTGGTGCACCGCTAGGTGACAGACCGATTGCAGGAGCAAATGCAGACGTTATGAACATTTGGCAAGCTTGATATGATGACTACTTGATAGTTTAGTGCACCATGCTTTACGGCTTAGAATCGGGGCTTCAAAGACGTTTTTGAAACGCCACAGAGCATATGAGATGTTCCAAGAGTTGAAACTAGTATTTCAGACTCATGCCCATGTCGAAAGGTATGAGACCTTTGACAAGTACTTTGCCTACAAGATGGAGGAGAATAACTCAGCTAGTGAGCATGTGCTCAGAATGTCTGAGTACTACAATCACTTGAATCAAGTGGGAGTTAATCTTCCAGATAAGATAGTGATTGACATAGTTCTCTAGTCACTATCACCAAGTTACTAGAACTTCGTGATGAACTATAATATGAAAGGGATAACAGAAATGATTCCCAAGCTCTACGTGATGCTGAAATTGACGAAGGTAGAAACCAAGAAAAGCATCAAGTGTTGATGGTTGACAAGACCACTAGTTTCAAGAAAAGGGCAAAGGGAAGAAGGGGAACTTCAAAAAGAATGACAAGCAAGTTGCTGCTCCCGTGAAGAAGCCCAAAGCTAGACCCAAGCCTGAAACTGAGTGCTTCTACTACCAAGGAAATGGTCACTGGAAGTGGAACTGCCCTAGATACTTGGCGGATAAGAAGGATGGCAAAGTCAACAAAGATATATTGGATATACATGTTATTGATGTGTACTTTACTAGTGTTTATAGCAACCCCTCGGCATTTGATACTGGTTCAGTTGCTAAGAGTAGTAACTCGAAACGGGAGTTGCAGAATGAACAGAAACTAGTTAAGGGCGAGGTGACGATGTGTGTTGGAAGTAGTTCCAAGATTGATATGATCATCATCGCACACTCCCTATACTTTCGGGATTAGTGTTGAACCTAAAGAAGTGTTATTTGGTGTTTGCGTTGAGCATGAATATGATTGACAATGTTTATTGCAATACGGTTATTCATTTAAGTTAGAGAATAATTGTTGTTCTGTTTACATGAATAGAACCTTCTATGGTCATACACCCAATGAAAATGGTTTGTTGGATCGCGATTGTAGTGATACACATATTCATAATATTGAAGCCAAAAGATGCTAAGTTAATAATGATAGTGCAACTTATTTGTGGCACTGCCGTTTAGGTCATATTGGTGTAAAGCGCATGAAGAAACTCCATGCTGATGGGATTTTGGAATCACTTGATGCTTGCGAACCATGCCTTATGGGTATATCTAGTTGATGAAACATAAGTCTAAAACATTTGAAAAGTTCATATAATTTCAGAGTGAAGTGGAAAATCATCGTAACAAGAAAATAAAGTTTCTACAATCTGATCGTGGAGGAGAATATTTGAGTTACGAGTTTGGTCTTCATTTGAAACAATGCAGAATAGTTTCGCAACTCACGCCACCTGGAACACCACAGCGTAATGGTGTGTCCGAACATCGTAACCGTACTTTATTAGATATGGTGCAATCTATGATGTCTCTTACCGATTTACCACTATCATTTTAGGGTTATGCATTAGAGACAGCTGCATTCACGTTAAATAGGGCACCATCTAAATCCGATGAGACGACACCATATGAACTGTGGTTTGGCAAGAAACCAAAGTTGTCGTTTCTTAAAGTTTGGGGTTGCGATGCTTATGTGAAAAAGTTTCATCCTGATAAGCTCAAACCCAAATCGGGGAAATGTGTCTTCATAGGATACCCTAAGGAGACAGTTGGGTACACCTTCTATCACAGATTTGAAGGCAAGACATTCGTTGCTTAGAATGGATCCTTTCTAGAGAAGGAGTTTTCTCTCAAAAGAAGTGAGTGGGAGGAAAGTAGAACTTGATGAGGTAACTGTAACTGCTCCCTTATTGTAAAGTAGTTCATCACAGAAATATGTTCCTGTGACTCCTACACCAATTAGTGAGGAAGCTAATGATGATGATCATGTAACTTCAGATCAAGTTACTACCGAACCTCGTAGGTCAACCAGAGTGAGATCCGCACCAGAGTGGTACGGTAATCCTGTTCTGGTGGTCATGTTACTTGACCATGACGAACCTACGAACTATGAGGAAGCAATGATGAGCCCAGATTCCGCGAAATGGCTTGAGGCCATGAAATCTGAGATGGGATCCATGTATGAGAACAAAGTGTGGACTTTGGTTGACTTGCCCGATGATCGGCAAGCCATAGAAAATAAATGGATCTTCAAGAGGAAGACGGACGCTGATAGTAGTGTTACTATCTACAAAGCTAGACTTGTCGAAAAAGGCTTCTCCAAAAGTCTATATAAATCCATATGCTTTGATCACATTATCAAAACGTTTATTCCAACTTCGAGAGGCTTGCACCAGTCCATAAATGGATCGTTGGAGCTTGCACACTTTGTTAGCACCCTTTGGATCCACAAAACCTTCTGGTTGCATCATATACAACTCTTCTTCCAGAAATTCATTCAGGAATGCAGTTTTGACATCCATTTGCCAAATTTCACAATCATAAAATGCGGCAATTGCTAACATGATTCGGACAGACTTAAGCATCGCTACGGGTGAGAAAGCCTCATCGTAGTCAACCCCTTGAACTTGTCGAAAACCTTTTGCAACAAGTCGAGCTTTGTAGACAGTAACATTACCGTCAGCGTCAGTCATCTTCGTGAAGATCCATTTATTCTCTATGGCTTGCCGATCATCGGGCAAGTCAACCAAAGTCCACACTTTGTTCTCATACATGGATCCCGTCTCAGATTTCATGGCCTCAAGCCATTTTGCGGAATCTGGGCTCACCATCGCTTCTTCATAGTTCGTAGGTTCGCCATGGTCAAGTAACATGACTTCCAGAATAGGATTACCGTACCACTCTGGTGCAGATCTTACTCTGGTTGACCTACGAGGTTCGGTAGTAACTTGATCTGAAGATTCATGATCAACATCATTAGCTTCCTCACTAATTGGTGTAGGTGTCACAGAAACCGGTTTCTGTGATGAACTACTTTCCAATAAGGGAGTAGGTACAGTTACCTCATCAAGTTCTACTTTTCTCCCACTCACTTCTTTCGAGAGTAACTCCTTCTCTAGAAAGGATCCATTCTTAGCAACAAATGTCTTGCCTTTGGATCAGTGATAGAAGGTGTACCCAATAGTTTCCTTTGAGTATCCTATGAAGACACATTTCTCCGATTTGGGTTCAAGCTTATCAGGTTGAAGCTTTTTCACATAAGCATCGCAGCCCCAAACTTTAAGAAAGGACAACTTTGGTTTCTTGCCAAACCACAGTTCATAAGGCGTCGTCTCTACAGATTTCGATGGTGCCCTATTTAACGTGAATGCAGCCGTCTCTAAAGCATAACCCCAAAACGATAGCGGTAATTCAGTAAGAGACATCATAGATCGCACCATATCTAATAAAGTACGATTACGACGTTCGGACACACCATTACGCTGTGGTGTTCCGGGTGGTGTGAGTTGCGAAACTATTCCGCATTGTTTCAAATGTAGACCAAACTCGTAACTCAAATATTCTCCTCCACGATCAGATCGTAGAAACTTTATTTTCTTGTTACGATGATTTTCCACTTCACTCTGAAATTCTTTGTACTTTTCAAATATTTCAGACTTATGTTTCATTAAGTAGATATATCCATATCTGCTCAAATCATCTGTGAAGGTGAGAAAATAACGATACCCGCTGCGAGCCTCAATATTCACTGGACCACATACATCAGTATGTATGATTTCCAACAAATTTGTTGCTCGCTCCATTGTTCCGGAGAATGGCGTTTTAGTCATCTTGCCCATGAGGCATGGTTCGCAAGTACCAAGTGATTCATAATCAAGTGATTCCAGAAGACCATCAGTATGGAGTTTCTTCATGTGCTTTACACCAATATGACCCAAACGGCGGTGCCACAAATAAGTTGCACTATCATTATCAACTCTGCATCTTTTGGCTTCAACATTATGAATATGTGTGTTACTACTATCGAGGCTCAACACAAATAGACCACTCTTCAAGGGTGCATGACCATAAAAGATATTACTCATATAAATAGAACAACCATTATTCTCATATTTAAATGAATAACTGTCTCGCATCAAACAAGATCGAGATATAATGTTCATGCTTAACGCTGGCACCAAATAACAATTATTCAGGTCTAAAACTAATCCCGAAGGTAGATGTAGAGGTAGCGTGCTGACGGTGATCACATCGACTTTGGAACCATTTCCCACGCGCATCGTCACCTCGTCCTTAGCCAATCTTCGCTCAATCCGTAGTCCCTATTTTGAGTTGCAAATATTACCAACAGAACCAGTATGAAATACCCAGGTGCTACTACGAGCTTTAGTAAGGTACACATCAATAACATGTATATCACATATACCTTTGTTCACCTTGCCATCCTTCTTATCCGCCAAATACTTGGGGCAGTTCCGCTTCCAGTGACCAGTCCCTTTGCAGTAGAAGCACTCAGTCTCAGGCTTAGGTCCAGACTTGGTTTTCTTCTCCTGAGCAGCAACTTGTTTGCTGTTCTTCTTGAAGTTCCCCTTCTTCATCCCTTTACCCTTTCTCTTGAAACTGGTGGTCTTGTTGACCATCAACACTTGATGCTCCTTCTTGATTTCTACCTCCGCAGCCTTTAGCATCGCGAAGAGCTCGGGAATTGTCTTATACATCCCCTGCATATTATAGTTCATCACGAAGCTCTTGTAGCTTGGTGGCAGTGATTGAAGAATTCTGTCAATGACACTATCATCCGGAAGATTAACTCCCAGTTGAATCAAGTGATTGAAGTACCCAGACATTCTGAGTATATGTTCATTGCCAGAACTATTCTCCTTCATCTTGCAGCTGTAGAACTTATTGGAGACTTCATATCTCTCAATCCGGGCATTTGCTTGAAATATTAACTTCAACTCCTGGAACATCTCATATGCTCCATGACGTTCAAAACGTCATTGAAGTCCCGGTTCTAAGCCGTAAAGCATGGCACACTGAACTATCGAGTAGTCATCAGCACGCGACTGCCAGGCATTCACAGTGTCTGCAGTTGCCGGCGCGGGTGGTACACCTAGCGGTGCTTCCAGGACGTAATTCTTATGTGCAGCAATGAGGATAATCCTCAAGTTACGGACCCAGTCCGTGTAATTTCTACCATCATCTTTCAACTTTGCTTTCTCAAGGAACGCATTAAAATTCAACGGAACAACAACACGGGCCATCTATCTACAACAACATAGACAAGCAAAATACTATCAGGTACTAAGTTCATGATAAATTTAAGTTCAATTAATCATATTACTTAAGAACTCCCACTTAGATAGACATCTCTCTTATCATCTAAGTGATCACGTGATCCAAATCAACTAAACCATAACCGATCATCACGTGAAATGGAGTAGTTTTCAATGGTGAACATCACTATGTTGATCATATCTACTATATGATTCACGTTCGACCTTTCGGTCTCAGTGTTCCGAGGCCATATATGCATATGCTAGGCTCGTCAAGTTTAACCCGAGTATTCTGCTTGTGCAAAACTGGCTTGCACCCGTTGTATAAGAACGTTGAGCTTATCACACCCGATCATCACGTGGTGTCTCGGCACGACGAACTTTGGCAACGGTGCATACTCAGGGAGAACACTTGTACCTTGAAATGTTTAGTGAGAGATCATCTTATAATGCTACCGTCTATCAAAGCAGAATAAGATGCATAAAGGATAAACATCACATGCAATCAATATAAGTGATATGATATGGCCATCATCATCTTGTGCCTTTGATCTCCATCTCCAAAGCACCATCATGATCACCATCGTCACCGGCGCGACACCTTGATCTTCATCGTAGCATCGTTGTCGTCTCGCCAACTATTGCTTCTACGACTATCGGTACTGCTTAGTGATAAAGTAAAGCAATTACAGGGCGATTGCATTGCATACAATAAAGCGACAACCATATGGCTCCTGCCAGTTGCCGATAACTCCGTTACAAAACATGATCATCTCATACAATAAAATATAGCATCATGCCTTGACCATATCACATCACAACATGCCCTGCAAAAACAAGTTAGACGTCCTCTACTTTGTTGTTGCAAGTTTTACGTGGCTGCTACGGGCTGAGCAAGAACCGTTCTTACCTACGCATCAAAACCACAACGATATTTCGTCAAGTTAGTGTTGTTTTAACCTTCAACAAGGACCGGGCGTAGTCACACTCGGTTCAACTAAAGTTGGAGAAACTGACACCCGCCAGCCACCTGTGTGCAAAGCACGTCGGTAGAACCAGTCTCGCGTAAGCGTACGCGTAATGTCGGTCCGGGCCGCTTCATCCAACAATACTGCCGAACCAAAGTATGACATCCTGGTAAGAAGTATGACTTGTATCGCCCACAACTCACTTGTGTTCTACTCGTGCATATAACATCTACGCATAAACCTGGCTCGGATGCCACTGTTGGGAAACGTAGTAATTTCAAAAAAATTCCTATGCACACGCAAGATCATGGTGATGCATAGCAACGAGAGGGGAGAGTGTCGTCTTCATACCCTCGTAGACCGTAAGCGGAAGCGTTATGACAACGCGGTTGATTTAGTCGTACATCTTCACGATCGACCGATCCTCAGTACCGAACGTACGACACCTCCGCGTTCAGCACACGTTCAGCTCGGTGACGTCCTGCGAACTCACGATCCAGTAGAGCTTCGGGGAAGAGCTTCGTCAGCACAACGGCGTGGTGACGGTGTTGATGAAGTTACCGACGCAGGGCTTCGCCTAAGCACCGCTACGATATGACCGAGGTGGATTATGGTGGAGGGGGGCACCTGTAACACCCCGGATGTAACTTGCCATATTTGTAACTCCGACTCTTGCCATTTTCGGCTATGTACTATGATATTCCCTCCGTGGTCGGGTTTTGTCTTTCGTTTTGCATCTTGTTCATGTCATGCAACTCATATCATGTCATCATGTGCATTGCATTTGCATACGTGTTCGTCTCTTGCATCCGAGCATTTTCCCCGTTGTCCGTTTTGCAATCCGGCACTCCCACCTCCTCCGGCGCACCCCTTTTCGTTTCTTTTCGTGAGCGGGTGTGAAACGTTCTCGGAATGGACCGAGGCTTGTCAAGTGGCCTTGGTATACCACCGGTACACCACCGGTCAAGTTTCATTCCATTTGGAGGTCGTTTGGTACTCCAACGGTTAACCGGGTAACCGCAAAGTCCGTTTGTGTGTTGCAGCAAAACCCCCCTTTCAAACAGCCCAAAACCCCTCTAAGTCACTTCCATGCTCTAGGTTGTTCGATCATGATCGTGTGGGCGAAAACCGCACTCCATTTGGAGTCTCCTAGCTCCCTCTACCTATATATACACCTCCCCTCCCAAAATATTTCGCAGATCAAACCCTAAAAATTGCCCTCTCCGCAGCCGGACGCGTCCGCCGCCGCCGGCGAATCGCGCCGCCGCCCCGCAGCCAGTCCACGCCTGCCACGTCGCACAGCACCACCGGCGACCGCCGCGGCCCGGAGA
>NC_057796.1:407142604-407152271 GCF_018294505.1 Triticum aestivum | reverse complement strand
CGCGCCGCCCTCGCCGCCGTCGACCTCGCCTTCGCCTCCCTCCGCCGCCGCACGCCGCCCCGCCGGCGTCCCTGAACCCTAGCTCCGGCGAGCCCGCTGCCTCGAGCCGATCCCGATCCAGTCAAACCCGAAGGTTGACTTTCCCCCTCTCCCGAAAATCCTGTCCTTTTATTTTTACAATATGTGCACCTGTTAATCGCATCATAACTCTCTGCATATAGCTCCGTTTCGTGCGTGTAATATATCGAAATGTTCGCCTCAAGATGCTCTTCATTTTGTTCCATTGCACCATATTCATTTGAGTCCATCTTGATGCCCAAATCTCTGATGCAAGAGTGCTAGTTGCTGTTATCTGCTGTTACTTATCAGAACTTGAGGATTTCTTATTTTTGTTGCATTTAATCTGTGCATCTTATGGGCATGAGCTCTACATGTGTTTTTATGTATGCCATGCCATCTTTACAGAGGTGTATGCCATGTATTTTTGTGATCTATGTGGTGACTAGCACAAGCATGCAAACTAGGCTTCGTGATGTTTCTGTTTTCAGGGACTTGGTAAATTTACCAAGTCTTCGTCTGCTGTTATTTTGTTGCTATGTATCCATGTGGCTACAGAGAGATCCATGCTTATTTTGGTGATGTTCAGTAAAGATATTTGGTAGATATTATTGTAATTGATACATTCATGCCTTTTTTTTGCAATTATGTAGTGCCATAGCATGACTCAATCTTGCTCTACTTTTGCTATAAAATATTTCTGGCAGATTGTTTACGTGTTATTCAATTTTGCCAAGCTTGTTGTAGTTGTTTCATTCATGCTATGTACTTGCTGTTGCCTTGGTTAGCTTCATAAACATGCCATCTTGCTGTAGGTATGCTTTTTTTGTCATGCATTGCCTTGTGGTGAGTGCATCAAGCTCACAAAGATGCCCTTATAATGTCTGTTTCTGCCATGCTCTGTTTTCTGCTAAGTCTGAAACCTGTTAACGAAACGTGCTATGTTTACATGGTTGCCATCATATCTTCTGGTCCTTTTTGGCTTATGGTCAGTAAGGGACTTTTGCCATATGCATTTAGTAGATTACTGCCATGCCTTGTTTTACTATGTTAATTTTCTGTAGCATGTTTATTTCGTTCTCTGAACATTGCTACCTGATGCTGTTTCAGGCATGTCCAGTAATTTCACAAAGTCTATGAACCTGATATCTTTTGTACTTTTTCCATGCTTGTTTGAACCTGTTATGTTGTGAACTAGCCATAGCTCAGTGTTCATCTTTTGTCAAGCATCTCCTGTAGATTACTATCATATGCTTTGTTGCTACGTTGGAGTTCTGTAGCATTGTTACTTGTTGCATTCTAAGTGCTATCATGCTGTTAATCACAGATTCGTGTCATTCTTGTTTTGCTTGCCATTTGCAAACCGTGCATCCGTTTCCGGTGATCTTTATATCAATTTCGACCGAAATCATCTCATCTTTCCAGTGGAATGCTTGGTTTGCCAAGTTACTGCCTTGTTCATCATTTTTCTTCCGGAGCACGCATATGCATCGCATATCCCATCTCGCATATCATTCATGTTTTGCATCATGTTGCTTGTGCATTTCCCGTGATTGATTGTGGTTCCATTGCTTGTGTTCTTGTCTTGGGTAGAGCCGGGAGACGAGTTCGTGAACGAGGAACCTGTTGAGTACGCTTACGAGGATCAAGCTTTCGACAACTCTGAGAACCTTGCAGGCAAGATGACCATACCCTCGAAATCACTTCTATCTTTGCTTTGCTAGTTGTTCGCTCTATTTGCCATGCTGCGCTACCTACCACTTGCTATATCATGCCTCCCATATTGCCATGTCAGCCCCTAACCATCCTTTCCTAGCAAACCGTTGTTTGGCTAAGTTACTGCTTTTGCTCAGCCCTTCTTATAGCGTTGCTAGTTGCAGGTGAAGTTGAAGTTGGTTCCATGTTGGAACATGGATATTTTGGGATATCATAATATCCCTTATTATATTAATGCATCTATATATTATGGTAAAGGGTGGAAGGCTCGGCCTTATGCCTGGTATTTTGTTCCACTCTTGCCGCCCTAGTTTCTGTCATACCGGTATTATGTTCCTTGAGTTTGCGTTCCTTACGCGGTTGGGTGATTTATGGGACCCCCTTGAGAGTTCGCCTTGAATAAAACTCCTCCAGCAAGGCCCAACTTTGGTTTTACCATTTGCCGCCTAAGCCTTTTCCCCCGGGTTTTCGCGAGCCCGAGGGTCATCTTTATTTAAACCCCCGGAACAGTGCTCCTTCGAGTGCTGGCCCAAATCGAGCGATGTCCGGCGCCCCCTGGACAACCAGGGTCTATGCCAACCCGACGTCTGGCTCATCCGTTGTGCCCTGAGAATGAGATATGTGCGGCTCCTATCGAGATTTGTCGGCACATCGGGCGGCTTTGCTGGTCTTGTTTTACCATTGTCGAAATGTCTTGTAAACCGGGATTCCGAGACTGATCGGGTCTTTCCGGGAGAAGGTTTATCCTTCGTTGACCGTGAGAGCTTATGATGGGCTAAGTTGGGACACCCCTGCAGGGTATTATCTTTCGAAAGCCGTGCCCGCGGTTATGAGGCAGATGGGAATTTGTTAATGTCCGGTTGTAGAGAACTTGTCAGTTGACCCAATTAAAATACATCAACCGTGTGTGTAGCCGTGATGGTCTCTTCTCGGCGGAGTCCGGGAAGTGAACACGGTTTGAGTTATGAATGACGTAAGTAGGAGTTCAGGATCACTTCTTGGTCATTACTAGTTGACGACCGTTCCGCTACTTCTCTTCTCGCTCTCATTTGCGTATGTTAGCCACCATAAATGCTTAGTGCCTGCTGCAGTTCCATCTCATTGCACCATCCTTTCCTATAAGCTTAAATAGTCTTGATCTCGCGGGTGTGAGATTGCTGAGTCCTCGTGACTCACAGATTCTACCAAAACAGTTGCAGGTGCCGACGATGCCAGTGCAGATGACGCAATCGACCTCAAGTGGGAGTTCGACGAGGAACGTGGTCGTTACTATGTGTCTTTTCTTGATGATCAGTAGTGGACCCCAGTTGGGACGATCGGGGATCTAGCATTTGGGGTTATCTTATTTTCATTTGGATTTGACCGTAGTTAGTCTATATGTGTGTATTTTGGATGATGTATGATTTATATTTATGTATTGTGTGACGTGGCGATTGTAAGCCAACTCTCGTTATCCCATTCTTGTTCATTACATGGGATTGTGTGAAGATGACCCTTCTTGCGACAAAACCACTATGCGGTTATGCCTCTAAGTCGTGCCTCGACACGTGGGAGATATAGCCGCATCGTGGGCGTTAAAAGTTGGTAATCAGAGCCATCCCCGACTTAGGAGCCCCCTGCTTGATCGTATCGCTGGCGTTGTTGAGTCTAGAACAAAAATGTTTTGAGTCTTAGGATTATATATATCGGAGAGTAGGATTCTTTTTACTCCTCAGTCCCTTCGTCGCTCTGGTGAGGTCTCCTGACGTAGAAGTTTTGACTCTTCTCTCCTCAAATTTCACTAAAAAAAATTAGGATCACGCGGGTATCTTGGAATCGTTCCGATGGTTTTGTGACGAGAACATTATTCTTGGTGCCTCCTGACATTTAGGGGTTGTGGCAGTGTCCCAGGGAGTTGAGCTCCGAGGTGTTGTCGTCACAATTTTATCGTTGCAGTTCTGGAATACCTGAGTTTCGCCAACATCGAAATCTCTTTTATGCAGTTGTTGGTGAGATCACCTCGACGCCACCCAGTACTGGGGCGGGAGTTCGGGAGTATTGCCATAACTCGTATAACGGATGCTTTTCGAAGGTTGAGGTACACGATTTCCGAAGGTTTCTTGGTTATGTGTTGACGGATGGATACAGCTGGATCTAGGGATTGCTAGTTTGGGTGATATATCCCTGTATCCTCAACACCAGATTGCATAACCAGAAAGTTTTGGGAGTTTATAAGTGGGAATTCAAGTAGCTCCTAGGATATCTTTCCGACAGACGCATGATATGAGATTGGGTTCGACGTCTAGTGGTCCGCCTTTCCACGGTTGGTTTTACAGTGGTCTCATAGTGTCTTAAAGAGTCCTTGGCCATGCCGACTCGGGGACGCTTCGTATGTCATGTGCACTGCCTTGTACATGACGGTGCTGTACGATCGAGCCCGTGTGGGCCCCACCACAAAAACTTCGGACGAAATCTCTATCATATGTTTGTTCCGGCTTATTCTGCAAGCCAATACTTTGTTTTGTTTTGAATTGTGGTATTCGAGTTGCTTCGAAGTTAAATGTTGATCCCATACCTTTTTCTAAGTGGCTTCTCAACTAAGGGAAGTGTGATGATTTACTATGGAATTCATTCGTTCATCCTCGTTCGAATGTTTATTGTGAAGACTATATGTTGCAATTTCTATCCGGTGATTCTACTTGTCTATTTGTCTATCAAGATGCTAACGGATGTCACCTTCTTTAGGATGGCTCCGCCAACGCGTCAGAATCTGGAACGCAATGAAGGGAGTCAAGCAAACCCTCCGCCACCACCTCCGCCTCCGGAGGCATGCAAGCTATCATGGCAGCCACCAACGCCAATGCTCAGATGATTCTGCAACTCTTGCAAGAACCCACCCAAGGGCAAGGCAATCAAGGAAATCAAGGTCAAGGCAACAATCAGCCTCACTTCGCTACCCTGAACCAGTTCCTCGCAAATCAGCCCAAGTCTTTCAGCTACTGTGCCGAGGCCACGGATGCCGATGATTGGCTCATGGACATCAACAAGCATTTTGAATGTAGCAATGTCAGGCCTGAGGACTATGTCAAGTTCGCTTCTTTTCAACTCAAGGATCAAGCTGCTGATTGGTATCAACAATACAAAGATTCCAGAGGAGGTCGTGTGATCACTTGGACTGACTTCTGTCGGGACTTCAAAGCGCACCACATTCCACAAAGTGTTGTTGAGAGCAAGCGTGAGGAGTTCTGCAATCTCAAGCAAGGCAACATGTCTGTGTATCAATTCAACATCCAGTTTCAGAAACTTGCTCGCTTCGCTAAACAAGACGTTCCTGATGAAAAGAGCATGATCTATCACTTCAGAGGTGGCCTTAGAGAGGATCTGCAGTTAGCTCTCGTTCTTGTTGAGCCTACTCAGTTTGATCAATTCTATAACATGGCACTGAAGCAAGAGGCTGCTCAGCTCAAGTGTGAGGCTTCTAAGAAGAGAGTCAGGGACGCAGTTCAGTCTTCTTCTTCCTCACTTGTGGCTGCTAAGCAACAGAAGTTCGGGTTGCCTCCTCCTCCTCCTCCATTTCGTCAGCCTTATCAGCAGAAGAACAAAGGTGGCCATGGGTCTTCCCACTCTTCCAACTCTGGCTATCAGAACAAGTCTCAGAATCAAGCTCCAAGGCCGAATGCTCCTTATCATCGTCCACTCTCAGAGGTGACTTGCAACAAGTGTCAGCAGAAAGGTCACTATGCTAACAAATGCTTCAATCAAAGGCGCCTTCCGCCTCCTCCTCCTGTCAGATCTTCCAGCAATGCAGTGGTCAAGCATAATCCCAAGTCTGCAAAGGTGAACATGATGAATGCAGCTCAAGCAGACGAGTCTACTGATGTGATAATGGGTAATCTCTCAGTTAATGATATTCCTGCAAAAGTTCTTTTTGATACTGGTGCATCGCTTTCTTTCATTTCAAGACCTTTTGCATCCAAGCATGAGTTGGTTTTTCAAGATTTGCCTAGACCGCTATCAGTTGTCTCTCCGGTAAATTCATGAATGCAAGCTCCATGGTTCCGGATGTTTCCATCAAGATGGGAAACTATAAATTTATGTCTTCTCCAGTTGTTCTTGGTGACTTGGATATTGATCTAATTCTCGGGATGGACTGGCTTTCTAAGCATGAGGCTCAACTTGATTGTGCTGCCAGGGAAATTCAATTGACACTCTTCTGAGGATGTTATTATTTATGCCGCTCGTGATGAAACCATTCGGTTGTTTTCTCTCAATGAGAAGGGCGAATTGAATGCCATCTCTCAAATTCTAGTCGTTTGTGAGTACCAAGATGTCTTTCCAGAAGAGCTTCCAGGTATGCCTCCTCACCGGCCAGTTGAGTTCGTTATCGATCTTGAGCCGGGCACTGAACCCGTTTGCAAGCGTCCATACAAGCTTGGACCCAAGGAGCTGAAGGAATTGAAGAAACAGCTCGATGAACAAGAGCGTCTGGGTCTGATCAAACCGAGTTCATCTCCATGGGGTTGTGGTGTTCTTTTGGTCCAGAAGAAGGATGGCACGAAACGACTTTGTGTCGACTACCGTCCATTGAACAAGGAGACAATCAAGAACAAGTATCCACTTCCCAACATCAATGAGCTATTCGAGCAACTCAAAGGTGCTAAAGTATTCTCCAAGCTTGACCTTCGTATGGGTTATCATCAGATTCGCATTCGTGAAGAGGATATTCCCAAGACAGCATTCAGAACAAGCTTTGGTTCTTACGAATATACTGTCATGTCTTTCGGCCTTGTCAATGCTCCTCCAACATTCTCTCGGATGATGAATTTCATCTTCAACCCCTATACCAATGAATTCGTCCTGGTGTATCTCCATGATATCTTGGTCTTCTCCAAGAATAAGAAGGATCATGCCAAACATTTGCGATTGGTGCTCGACAAGCTCAGAGAGTATCAATTCTATGCGAAGTTCTCAAAATGTGAGTTTTGGCTCGATTAAGTTTTTTACCTTGGTCACATCATCTCATCCAAGGGCATCGCTGTTAATCCTGAGAAGGTGTCCGCAATTGTGAATTGGGAACCTCCTCAGAATGTCAAGCAGCTCCGCAGTTTTCTTGGTCTTGCAAGCTATTGCCGAAGATTCGTTGAGAATTTCTCTAAGATTGCAAAGCCTCTTTCCAACCTCCTCCAAAAGCATGTGAAGTATGTCTGGTCTCCTGAGTGTGACGTTGCTTTCAACACTCTCAAAGAGAAACTAGTCATAGCTCCTGTCTTAACTCCTCCTGATGAATCCAAGTCATTCGAAGTTTTTTGTGATGCTTCTCTCCAAGGTCTCAGTGCTGCGTTAATGCAAGAGAAGAAAGTTGTGGCCTATACATCTCGTCAGTTGAAGCCCAACGAAAAGAACTACCCCACTCACAATCTTGAGTTGGTGGCAGTTGTCCATGCATTAATAACATGGAGACATCTCTTGTTGGGAAGACAAGTGGACATTTTCACCGATCACAAGAGTCTCAAGTACATCTTCACTCAGCCCAACCTCAACCTCAGGCAGACTCGATGGGTCGAAATGATTCAAGAGTACAATCCGAGTATTGAATATACTCCAGGCAAAGCCAATGTCATTGCAGATGCTTTGAGTAGGAAGGCTTATTGCAACAGCCTAATTCTCAAGGCATTCCAACCGGATCTTTGTGAAGATTTCTGCAAGCTGAATCTCCAAGTTGTTCCTCAAGGCTTTCTTGCCAACCTCATAGTCTCTCCTACTTTGGAAGATCAAATTCGTGAGGCACAACTTCTTGATGCCATGGTGAAGAAGGTGAAACGTGGTATCGACAAGGGTCTCTCCAAATACAAGTGCTATCGCATTGATGACAGAGACACTTTGTTCTTCGAGGACCGGATTGTGGTTCCTAAAGGTGATCTAAGGAAAGTCATTATGAACGAGGCACACAATTCTCTTCTTTCCATTCATCCTGGAAGTACGAAGATGTACCATGACCTCAAGCAGTCGTATTGGTGGACTCGAATGAAGCGATAAATCGCGCAATTCGTGAATGAATGTGATGTCTGTCGAAGAGTGAAAGCAGAACACCAACGACCAGCTGGTCTCCTTCAACCTCTTGCTATCCCAGAGTGGAAGTTTGATCATATCGAAATGGACTTCGTGACTGGATTTCCAAAGTCCAAGCGTGGAAATGACGCTATCTTCGTTGTCATCGACAAGCTTTCTAAAGTGGCTCATTTCCTTCCAATCAAAGAATCTATCATAGCAGCTCAGTTGGCAGAGCTATACACCTCCAGGATTGTCTCCTTGAACGGCATTCCACAATTGATTTCTTCAGATTGTGGAAGCATCTTCACTTCTAAGTTCTGGGACTCCTTTCAGAAGGCCATGGGCACAAACATTCGCTTCAGCACAGCTTTCCATCCTCAAACTAGTGGCCAAGTCGAGCGAGTCAATCAAATTCTTGAAGATATGCTCAGGGCTTGTGTCATTTCCTTTGGCATGAAATGGGAAGATTGTCTTCCATATGCCGAATTCTCCTACAACAACAGCTTCCAAGCAAGTTCGGGCAAGGCCCCATTCGAGATTCTCTATGGCAGAAAGTGCCGTACTCCTCTCAATTGGTCAGAGACTGGTGAACGCCAACTTCTTGGCAATGACTTAATCACAGAGGCTGAAGAAATGTGTAAAGTCATCCATGATAATCTCAAAGCCGCGCAATCGCGCTAGAAGAGTTACTATGATAGTAAGCACCGTGATGTGGCTTTCGAGATCGGAGACCATGTCTACCTCCGCGTCTCTCCAATGAAAGGGACTCGTCGCTTCAGTATCAAAGGGAAGCTTGCTCCTAGATACGTGGGTCCTTTCAAGATCATTGGCAAAAGAGGCGACCTCGCCTATCAACTTGAGCTTCCTTCCAACTTCGCGAACGTGCACGATGTGTTCCACGTGTCACAGCTCCGCAAGTGCTTCAAGACTCCTGAGCGCACCATCAACTTCGAAGAGATTGACCTCCAAGAAGATCTGTCTTATCATGAGCACCCCGTTGCTATTCTTGAAGAAACTGAGCGCAAGACTCGCAACAAGTCAATCAAATTCCTGAAAGTGAAGTGGTCGCATCATTCCGACCGAGAAGCCACCTGGGAACGAGAGGACCATCTCCGTTCCGAATATCCGAAGTTCTTTCAGTCCTAGATCTCGGGACGAAATCCTCTTGTAGTGGTGGAGTGTTGTAACACCCCGGATGTAACTTGCCATATTTGTAACTCCGACTCTTGCCATTTTCGGCTATGTACTATGATATTCCCTCCGTGGTCGGGTTTTGTCTTTCGTTTTGCATCCTGTTCATGTCATGCAACTCATATCATGTCATCATGTGCATTGCATTTGCATACGTGTTCGTCTCTTGCATCCGAGCATTTTCCCCGTTGTCCGTTTTGCAATCCGGCACTCCCACCTCCTCCGGCGCACCCCTTTTCGTTTCTTTTCGTGAGCGGGTGTGAAACGTTCTCGGAATGGACCGAGGCTTGTCAAGTGGCCTTGGTATACCACCGGTACACCACCGGTCAAGTTTCGTTCCATTTGGAGGTCGTTTGGTACTCCAACGGTTAACCGGGTAACCGCAAAGTCCGTTTGTGTGTTGCAGCAAAACCCCCCTTTCAAACAGCCCAAAACCCCTCTAAGTCACTTCCATGCTCTAGGTTGTTCGATCACGATCGTGTGGGCGAAAACCGCACTCCATTTGGAGTCTCCTAGCTCCCTCTACCTATATATACACCTCCCCTCCCGAAATATTTCGCAGATCAAACCCTAAAAATTGCCCTCTCCGCGGCCGGACGCGTCCGCCGCCGCCGGACGAATCGCGCCGCCGCCCCGCAGCCAGTCCGCGCCTGCCACGTCGCACAGCACCACC
>NC_057796.1:407128755-407142127 GCF_018294505.1 Triticum aestivum | reverse complement strand
TCGCCGGCGCCTCCCGCCGCCGCGCTGCCGTCCTCCTCCGCGCCGCCCTCGCCGCCGTCAACCTCGCCTTCGCCTCCCTCCGCCGCCGCACGCCGCCCCGCCGGCGTCCCTGAACCCTAGCTCCGGCGAGCCCGCTGCCTCGAGCCGATCCCGATCCAGTCAAACCCGAAGGTTGACTTTCCCCCTCTCCCGAAAATCCTGTCCTTTTATTTTTACAATATGTGCACCTATTAATCGCATCATAACTCTCTGCATATAGCTCCGTTTCGTGCGTGTAATATATCGAAATGTTCGCCTCAAGATGCTCTTCATTTTGTTCCATTGCACCATATTCATTTGAGTCCATCTTGATGCCCAAATCTCTGGTGCAAGAGTGCTAGTTGCTGTTATCTGCTGTTACTTATCAGAACTTGAGGATTTCTTATTTTTGTTGCATTTAATCTGTGCATCTTATGTGCATGAGCTCTACATGTGTTTTTATGTATGCCATGCCATCTTTACAGAGGTGTATGCCATGTATTTTTGTGATCTATGTGGTGACTAGCACAAGCATGCAAACTAGGCTTCGTGATGTTTCTGTTTTCAGGGACTTGGTAAATTTACCAAGTCTTCGTCTGCTGTTATTTTGTTGCTATGTATCCATGTGGCTACAGAGAGATCCATGCTTATTTTGGTTGATACATTCATGCCTTTGTTTGCAATTATGTAGTGCCATAGCATGACTCAATCTTGCTCTACTTTTGCTATAAAATATTTCTGGCAGATTGTTTACGTGTTATTCAATTTTGCCAAGCTTGTTGTAGTTGTTTCATTCATGCTATGTATTTGCTGTTGCCTTGGTTAGCTTCATAAACATGCCATCTTGCTGTAGGTATGCTTGTTTTTTCATGCATTGCCTTGTGGTGAGTGCATCAAGCTCACAAAGATGCCCTTATAATGTCTGTTTCTGCCATGCTCTGTTTTCTGCTAAGTCTGAAACCTGTTAACGAAACGTGCTATGTTTACATGGTTGCCATCATATCTTCTGGTCCTTTTTGGCTTATGGTCAGTAAGGGACTTTTGCCGTATGCATTTAGTAGATTACTGCCATGCCTTGTTTTACTATGTTAATTTTATGTAGCATGTTTATTTCGTTCTCTGAACATTGCTACCTGATGCTGTTTCAGGCATGTCCAGTAATTTCACAAAGTCTATGAACCTGATATCTTTTGTACTTTTTCCATGCTTGTTTGAACCTGTTATGTTGTGAACTAGCCGTAGCTCAGTGTTCATCTTTTGTCAAGCATCTCCTGTAGATTACTATCATATGCTTTGTTGCTACGTTGGAGTTCTGTAGCATTGTTACTTGTTGCATTCTAAGTGCTATCATGCTGTTAATCACAGATTCGTGTCATTCTTGTTTTGCTTGCCATTTGCAAACCGTGCATCCGTTTCCGGTGATCTTTATATCGATTTCGACCGAAATCATCTCATCTTTCCAGTGGAATGCTTGGTTTGCCAAGTTACTGCCTTGTTCATCATTTTTCTTCCGGAGCACGCATATGCATCGCATATCCCATCTCGCATATCATTCATGTTTTGCATCATGTTGCTTGTGCATTTCCCGTGATTGATTGTGGTTCCATTGCTTGTGTTCTTGTCTTGGGTAGAGCCGGGAGACGAGTTCGTGAACGGGGAACCTGTTGAGTACGCTTACGAGGATCAAGCTTTCGACAACTCTGAGAACCTTGCAGGCAAGATGACCATACCCTCGAAATCACTTCTATCTTTGCTTTGCTAGTTGTTCGCTCTATTTGCCATGCTGCGCCACCTACCACTTGCTATATCATGCCTCCCATATTGCCATGTCAGCCCCTAACCATCCTTTCCTAGCAAACCGTTGTTTGGCTAAGTTACTGCTTTTGCTCAGCCCTTCTTATAGCGTTGCTAGTTGCAGGTGAAGTTGAAGTTGGTTCCATGTTGGAACATGGATATTTTGGGATATCATAATATCCCTTATTATATTAATGCATCTATATATTATGGTAAAGGGTGGAAAGCTTGGCCTTATGCCTGGTGTTTTGTTCCACTCTTGCCGCCCTAGTTTCTGTCATACCGGTATTATGTTCCTTGAGTTTGCGTTCCTTACGCGGTTGGGTGATTTATGGGACCCCCTTGACAGTTCGCCTTGAATAAAACTCCTCCAGCAAGGCCCAACTTTGGTTTTACCATTTGCCGCCTAAGCCTTTTCCCCCGGGTTTTCGCGAGCCCGAGGGTCATCTTTATTTAAACCCCCGGACCAGTGCTCCTTCGAGTGCTGGCCCAAATCGAGCGATGTCCGGCGCCCCCTGGACAACCAGGGTCTATGCCAACCCGACGTCTGGCTCATCCGTTGTGCCCTGAGAATGAGATATGTGCGGCTCCTATCGGGATTTGTCGGCACATCGGGCGGCTTTGCTGGTCTTGTTTTACCATTGTCGAAATGTCTTGTAAACCGGGATTCCGAGACTGATCGGGTCTTTCCGGGAGAAGGTTTATCCTTCGTTGACCGTGAGAGCTTATGATGGGCTAAGTTGGGACACCCCTGCAGGGTATTATCTTTCGAAAGCCGTGCCCGCGGTTATGAGGCAGATGGGAATTTGTTAATGTCCGGTTGTAGAGAACTTGTCAGTTGACCCAATTAAAATACATCAACCGTGTGTGTAGCCGTGATGGTCTCTTCTCGGCGGAGTCCGGGAAGTGAACACGGTTTGAGTTATGAATGACGTAAGTAGGAGTTCAGGATCACTTCTTGGTCATTACTAGTTGACGACCGTTCCGCTACTTCTCTTCTCGCTCTCATTTGCGTATGTTAGCCACCATAAATGCTTAGTGCCTGCTGCAGTTCCATCTCATTGCACCATCCTTTCCTATAAGCTTAAATAGTCTTGATCTCGCGGGTGTGAGATTGCTGAGTCCTCGTGACTCACAGATTCTACCAAAACAGTTGCAGGTGCCGACGATGCCAGTGCAGATGACGCAATCGACCTCAAGTGGGAGTTCGACGAGGAACGTGGTCGTTACTATGTGTCTTTTCCTGATGATCAGTAGTGGACCCCAGTTGGGACGATCGGGGATCTAGCATTTGGGGTTATCTTATTTTCATTTGGATTTGACCGTAGTCGGTCTATATGTGTGTATTTTGGATGATGTATGATTTATATTTATGTATTGTGTGACGTGGAGATTGTAAGCCAACTCTCGTTATCCCATTCTTGTTCATTACATGGGATTGTGTGAAGATGACCCTTCTTGCGACAAAACCACTATGCGGTTATGCCTCTAAGTCGTGCCCCGACACGTGGGAGATATAGCCGCATCATGGGTGTTACAGCACCGCACATGGCTAAGAGAGATCAATGATCAACTTGTGTGTCTATGGGGTGCCCCTGGCCACGTATATAAAGGAGTGGAGGAGGGGGAGAGGGCCAGCCCCTACGGCGCGCCCTGGAGGAGTCCTACTCCCACCGGGAGTAGGATTCCCCCCCCCCTCCCTAGTTGGACTAGGAGAGAAGGAAGAAGGAGAGAGGGAGGAAAGAAAGGGGGGCGCCGCCCCCCTCCTAGTCCAATTCGGACCAGAGGGGGAGGGGCGCGCGGCCTGCCCTGGCCTCCTCTCTCTCTCTCCACTATGGCTCATTAAGGCACATACAATTACCGGGGGGTTTCGGTAACCTCCCGGTACTCCGGTAAAATCCCGATTTCACCGGAACCATTCCGATGTCCAAATATAGGCTTCCAATATATCGATCTTTACGTCTCGATCATTTCGAGACTCCTCGTCATGTCCGTGATCATATCCGGGACTCCGAACTACCTTCCGTACATCAAAACACAAAAACTCATAATACCGATCGTCACGGAACTTTAAGCGTGTGGACCCTACGGGTTCGAGAACTATGTAGACATGACCGAGACACGTCTCCGGTCAATAACCAATAGCGGAACCTGGATGCTCATATTGGTTCCTACATATTCTACGAAGATCTTTATCGGTCAAACCGCATAACAGCATACGTTGTTCCCTTTGTCATCGGTATGTTACTTGCCCGAGATTCGATCGTCGGTATCTCAATACCTAGCTCAATCTCGTTACCGGCAAGTCTCTTTACTCGTTCCGTAGTGCATCATCCCGTAACTAACTCATTAGTCACATTGCTTGCAAGGCTTATAGTGATGTGCATTACCAAGAGGGCCCAAAGATACCTCTCCGACAATCTGAGTGACAAATCCTATTCTCGATCTATGCCAACTCAACGAACACCATCAGAGACACCTGTAGAGCACCTTTATAATCACCCAGTTACGTTGTGACGTTTGGTAGCACACAAAGTGTTCCTCCGGTATTCGGGAGTTGCATAATCTCATAGTCATAGGAACATGTATAAGTCATGGAGAAAGCAATAGCAGTAAACTAAACGATCAAGTGCTAAGCTAACGAAATGGGTCAAGTCAATCACATCATTCTCCTAATGATGTGATCCCATTAATCAAATGCCAACTCATGTCTATGGCTAGGAAACTCAACCATCTTTGATCAATGAGCTAGTCAAGTAGAGGCATACTAGTGACACTATGTTTGTCTATGTATTCAGACATGTATTATGTTTCCGGTTAATACAATTTTAGCATGAATAATAAACATTTATCATGATATGAGGAAATAAATAATAACTTTATTATTGCCTCTAGGGCATATTTCATTCAAATAATACATCCATCATATTCCGCAACAATCTCTAACACTTCGTCTAGCCCGGCGTCTAAGGATCGTCCTTTCCGGTTGACTGCTCCAAGATGGGCTGTGACAAGCTCAATCTTTTGCAACTGTTGTTCAAATTGAATTGTACTATCATGACTGCATCGCTCGCATCACCAATGTTGGACTGCACGGCTATACGAACTAGAGTTCGGCTGGCTTCAACATCGATTATGGAGTGGCCACCTCCAAAATCTAGAATGGGGGATCTTGTGGCAAAGAAAGGAGCAGAGTACTAAGTTGGCGGCCAAATCACAATAGTAATCAGCACACACCAAAAGCGTGAGATATGAAACGTACTCCCTCCGCAAACTAATATAAGAGCGTTTAAATCACTATTTTTGTGATCTAAGAGCAACTCCAATGGGGCGACCCATTTTGTCCGTTTGGGTCATCCGGACACAAAACTCAGCCCAACAGGGCGACCCAAACGGACACAGCGTCCGCCTGCTGTCCGTTTGGTGTCCGCTCGGACCCATATTGGGCTCAAATTTGGGAAAACTTGGGTCAAAAGCGGACACAAAGCGGACGCTCTTTGTGCCCTCTTCGCCCCCCTCTGTCCGGTTGCATGTGGCTCTTGGCCCACTTGCCATCCACCCATCTGTCTCATCCCATCTCTTTCCTCCTTTTCCTCTTTCTTCTCCCACCCACCCGCCCACCGGCTCGAGAGCTGGAGCAGCACCTGGCCGCGCACGCTCCCCCGCGTACAGTGATGTCTACTACGCAACCTTCTTCTTGTAGATGTTGTTGGGCCTCCAAGTGCAGAGGTTTGTAGGACAGTAGCAAATTTCCCTCAAGTGGATGACCTAAGGTTTATCAATCCGTGGCAGGTGTAGGATGAAGATGGTCTCTCTCAAACAACCCTGCAACCAAATAACAAAGAGTCTCTTGTGTCCCCAACACACCCAATACAATGGTAAATTGTATAGGTGCACTAGTTCGGCGAAGAGATGGTGATACAAGTGCAATATGGATGGTAGATATATGTTTTTGTAATCTGAAAATATAAAAACAGCAAGGTAACTAGTGGTAAAAGTGAGCGTAAATGGTATTGCAATGCTTTGAAATAAGGCCTAGGATTCATACTTTCACTAGTGCAAGTTCTCTCAACAATAATAACATAATTGGACCATATAACTATCCCTCAACATGCAACAAAGAGTCACTCCAAAGTCACTAATAGCGGAGAACAAACGAAGAGATTATGGTAGGGTACGAAACCACCTCAAAGTTATCCTTTCTGATCGATCTATTCAAGAGTCTGTAGTAAAATAACACGAAGCTATTCTTTCCGTTCAATCTATCATAGAGTTCATACTAGAATAACACCTTAAGACACAAATCAACCAAAACCCTAATGTCACCTAGATACTCCAATGTCACCTCGAGTATCCGTGGGTATGATTATACGATATGCATCACACAATCTCAGATTCATCTATTCAACCAACACATAGAACTTCAAAGAGTGCCCCAAAGTTTCTACCGGAGAGTCAAGACGAAAACGTGTGCCAACCCCTATGCATAAGTTCACAATGTTACGGAACCCGCAAGTTGATCACTAAAACATACATCAAGTAGATCACATGAATATCCCATTGTCACCACAGATAAGCACATGCAAGACATACATCAAGTGTTCTCAAATCCTTAAAGACTTAATCCGATAAGATAACTTCAAAGGGAAAACTCAATCCATTACAAGAGAGTAGAGGGGGAGAAACATCATAAGATCCAACTATAATAGGAAAGCTCGCGATACATCAAGATCGTGCCAAATCAAGAACACGAGAGAGAGAGAGAGAGAGAGAGAGATCAAACACATAGCTACTAGTACATACCCTCAGCCCTGAGGGTGAACTACTCCCTCCTCGTCATGGAGAGCGCCGGGATGATGAAGATGGCCACCGGTGATGGAACCCCCCTCCGGCAGGGTGCCGATTGGTTTTTCGTGGCTACAGAGGCTTGCGGCGGCGGAACTCCCGATCTATTCTGTTCCCCGATGTTTTTAGCGTATATGGATATATATAGGCAAAAGAAATCGGTCAGGCGATCCACGAGGGTGGGGGCGCGCCCAGGGGGCAGGCGCGCCTCCCTGCCTCGTGGCCACCTTGAAGCTTCCCTGACGTCTACTCCAAGTCTCCTGGATTGCTTCCGTTCCAAAAATAACTCTCTTGAAGGTTTATTCCGTTTGGACTCCGTTTGATATTTGTTTTCTGCGAAACACTGAAATAGGCAAAAAAAACAACAATTAGGGCTGGGCCTCCGGTTAATAGGTTGGTCCCAAAAATAATATAAAAGTGCATAATAAAACCCATAAACATCCAAAACAGATAATATAATAGCATGAATACTTCATAAATTATAGATACGTTGGAGATGTATCAACATCCCCAAGCTTAATTCCTGCTCGTCCTCGAGTAGGTAAATGATAAAAGAAATAATTTATGAAGTGTGAATGCTAGCAGGTGGACAAGTTTGATCAATGATAATTTCAATCACCTTTTCTAGCATCACATTATATCATAACAGTAGCTCATCTCATAAAGCTTCTCATGATCAAGTAACAAGCTATTCACATGTTAAAGTATAGATCATAAACTTTCTTGAAAACTAACAAACAGTGTTATTAGTCATCAAACAATTACAATTTATCTTATTTTCAGGAAGAGTCTATGTCAGAGCTTTTGATTTAGCAAACTCCACATACTCAACTATCATTTAGTCTTTCACAATTGCTAACACTCACGCGACATTTATGAGTTCAAAGTTTTAATCAGACACAGAGAAAGATAGGGGCTTATAGATTCGCCTCCCAACCTTTTACCTCAAGGGTAATGTCAACAATAATAGCTCATGATGCCTTGCATCCAATTGGATATATATATATATATATCAGAATCTTTCCAACACAATGTGCTTGCCAAAGGATAAAATGTAAAAAGGAAAGGTGAAGATCACCATGACTCTTGCATAAGGTAAAAGACAAGAATAAAAGATAGGCCCTCCGCAGAGGGAAGCAGAGGTTGCCATGCGCTTTTATAGTTGGATGCACAAAATCTTAATGCGAGGGAACGTCACTTTATATTGCCACTTGTGATAGGGACCTTTATTATGCAGTCCGTCACTTTTATTTCTTCCATATCACAAGATCGTATAAAGCTTATTTTATCCACACTAAAAGATCATACATATTTAGAGAGCAATTTTTATTGCATGCACCGATGACAACTTACTTGAAGGATCTTACTCAATCCATAGGTAGGTATGGTGGACTCTCATGGCAATACTGGTTTAAGGGATGTTTGGAAGCACAAGTAGTATCTCTACTTGGTGCAAAGAATTTGTCTAGCATGAGGGGGAAAGGCAAGCTCAACGTGTTGCGCGATCCATGACAATATACTTTATTTCGGATATAAGAAAACATAACCCATTACGTTGTCTTCCTTGTCCAACATCAACCTTTTAGCATGTCATATTTTAATGAGTGCTCACAATTACAAAAGATGTCCAAGATAGTATATTTATATGTAAAATCTCTCTTCCTTCAATATTCTGTCATGAATTGTTCAAGCGACCAATACAATGTTTGCTAACCTTCAATAAATTTAGCACCTCTACTTCTTATATGTAAAGTCATTACTCCCCATGGGATAAACATATGAAACATATATAATTTCAGATTTATGATATTCAATTCATTCAACCATTTACTCATAGGATATAAGTGAAGCATACGAGTAAATGACAAACTACTCCAAAAAGATATAAGTGAAGATTAATGAGTAGTTAAATAATTATGTAGCTATGTGAAGACTCTCTCCCATTTTAAGAATTTCAGATCTTGATACTTTATTCAAACAGCAAGCAAAACAAAATAAAATGACATCTAAGAATAGCAAACATCATGTGAAGAAGCAAAAACTTAGGATCAACCGATACTAACCGATAGTTGTTGAAGAAAATAGGTGGGATGCCTACCGGGGCATCCCCAAGCTTAGATGCTTGAGACTTCTTGAAATATTATCTTGGGGTGCCTTGGGCATCCCCAAGCTTGAGCTTTTGTGTCTCCTTAATTCCTCTCATATCACGGTTTCCTAAATCTCGAAAGCTTCATCCACACCAAACTCGACAAGAACTTGTGAGATAAGTTAGTATAAACCAATGCAAAAACCATATCATTTTCTACTGTAACAAATCACTAAAATTATTATTAAACATTGCATACTAAATGCCTCTGCATATTTAATACTCCTATCCTCAAATAGAGTCATTAAACAAGCAAACATATGCAAACAATGCAAACATAACAGCAATCTGCCAAAACAGTACAGTCTGTAAAGAATGCAAGATTCATCATACTTCCCTAACTCCAAACATTATGGAATTACACCACACTGTAGAAAATTTATCAGAGCTTATTATGCAAAAGGTTTCAACATTTTATCACATTCTGACTTTTCTAGGGAATTTTTGCAACATCGGTAAACTTTCTGTTTTCAAACAGCAACATGTAGACATTAAAGTAAGCATAGTAAAGGCTATCAATGCCACTTTTATTGAAATAAAAGATGCAAAACATTGTTCTAAATAACAGCAAGAAAATACTAACAAAATAAATTGACGCTCCAAGCAAAACACATATCATGTGGTGAATAAAAATATAGCTCCAAGTAAAGTTACCGATGAACGAAGAAGAAAGAGGGGATGCCATCCGGGGCATCCCCAAGCTTAGGCTCTTGGTTGTCCTTAAATATTACCTTGGGGTGCCTTGTGAATCCCCAAGCTTAGGCTCTTGCCACTCCTTATTCCATAGTCCATCTAATCTTTACCCAAAACTTGAAAACTTCACAACACAAAACTTAACAGAAAATCTCATGAGCTCCGTTAGCGAAAGAAAACAAAACACCACTTCAAGGTACTGTAATGAACTAATTCTTTATTTATATTGGTGTTAAACCTACTGTATTCCAACTTCTCTATGGTTTATAAACTCTTTTATTAGCCATAGATTCATTAAAATAAGCAAACAACACACGAAAAACAGAATCTGTCAAAAACAGAACAGTCTGTAGTAATCTGTAACTAACGCAAACTTCTGGAACTCCAAAACTTCTACCAAATTGGGACGACCTAGATAATTTTTTTATTGATCTACTGCAATTGGAATCAGTATTTTATCACGTTTTGGTGATTTTTAACAATTGTTTTCGTGAACAGAAAGTTCCTGGAATTTTCAGCAAGATCAAATAACTATCATCCAAGAAGATCCTATAGGTTTAACTTGGCACAAACACTAATTAAAACATAAAAACACATCTAAACAGAAGCTAGATGAATTATTTATTCCTAAACAGAACCAAAAAGCAAGAAACTAAAATAAAATTGGGTTGCCTCCCAACAAGAGCTAACGTTTAACGCCCCTAGCTAGGCATGCTGATTTCAACGATGCTCACATAAAAGATAAGAATTGAAACATAAAGAGAGCATCATGAAGACTATGACTAGCACATTTAAGTCTAACCCACTTTATATGCATAGGGATTTTGTGAGCAAACAATTTATGGGAACAATAATCAACTAGCATAGGAAGGCAAAACAAGCATAACTTTAAAACTTTAAGCACATAGAGAGGAAACTTGATATTATTGCAATTACTACAATCATATGTTCCTCCCTCATAATAATTTTCAGTAGCATCATGAATGAATTCAACAATATAATCATCACATAAAGCACTCTTTTCATGATCTACAAGCATAGAAAATTTACTACTCTCTACATAAGCAAAATTCTTCTCAATCGGAATAGTGGGAGTATCATAAGAGACTCGAATACTATAAATTGTTTCCACATTAAAAGAGTAATGTTCAGAAAAAGGGTAATCATAATCATGACAAGTTTTTTAAATAGAATCATCACTAATTTTTATAGCATAAGTGTCATCACAATAATCATCATAAGTAGCAACTTTGTTCTCACCAAAATCAATTGAAACCTCTTCCGAAATAGTGGATTCATCACTAGATAAAGTCATGACCTCATCAAATCCACTTTCATAATTATCACAATAAGATTAAACATCCTCCAAAATAGTGGGATCATTACTTCCTAAAGTTGACACTCTTCCAAACCCACTTTCATCAATATAATCATCATAAGTAGGAGGCATGCTATCATAACAAATTTGCATATCAAAACTTGGGAGGCTAATAACATCATTCATTAAACATAGCATCCCCCAGCTTGGGACAAACATTAATTGCAGCAAATATATTCTCAAACATGTCATTCTCATCAAACATAGCTTCCCCAAGCTTGGGCCTTTTCATATCATAAGCATAATCACTCTCATCATTAATAGTATGGATAACACCAATAGTATAGCAATTATCATCATCACAATGAGTAATAGGAGCAACATCGTTTGAGAGGGATACCTTTCTACCTTTGCTCCTCCGTCTTTTCTTTTTCTTCTTCACGTCATGTGTGGGTTTAACCCTCTTTTTTGAGCTCCTTATTGATGATATTGGTTGAATAAAAGGCTCCTCCTCGTTACCTGATTCATCATAAGAAATAATAGGAGGATATTGGGAAGTCTCTTCCCTTTCATTAGTATTCTCTTCATCTTCTATTTGTTTTCTTTTTCTTTATATACTTGGCAATATAAGGATTTTCAATGCAATTCACCGCACAATACATATAAATTTCCTCTAGATCAAAATCAAGAACTCTATCAAGGGCAAATTCTGGAATAACCTTAGTTATACGTTTCATTTCTTCATAACCCAAGAGCAAACTAAGTTCATTATGATGTGAAAGGGAAATCAAGTCATCACAATTCTTGGACACGATTCGATCATGAAACAATTTGCATTGGAGACTTAAATGACCATGTTCATTGCAAAGTTCACAAGTACGGCTAAGAAAGTTTAAATTTTCAGCACAAACATCTAGCCTTTCTTGCAACCATTTAGTTTCCAAATACTTATGCCTCTTGCAAAATCTATCTTCCCTGTTTGGTATGTACTTGCAAACTCTATGCACTCCACAAAAATCGACATGCTTATAAGAGATATTTTCATCATGACTAGTGCAATCATCATTAGTACTATGGATATTCAAAGAGTTCATACTAACAACATTGCAATCATGCTCATCATTCAAATATTTAGTGCCAAACATTCTAATGCATTCTTCTTCTAGCACTTGAGCACAATTTTCCATTCCATCATTTTCACGAAAGACGTTAAAAAGATGAAGCATATGAGGCACCCTCAATTCCATTTTTTTGTAGTTTTTTTTATAAACTAAACTAGTGATAAAACAAGAAACTAAAAGATTTGATTGCAAGATCTAAAGATATACCTTCAAGCACTAACCTCCCCGGCAACGGCGCCAGAAAAGAGCTTGATGTCTACTACGCAACCTTCTTCTTGTAGACGTTGTTGGGCCTCCAAGTGCAGAGGTTTGTAGGACAATAGCAAATTTCCCTCAAGTGGATGACCTAAGGTTTATCAATCCGTGGGAGGTGTAGGATGAAGATGGTCTCTCTCAAACAACCCTGCAACCAAATAACAAAGATTCTCTTGTGTCCCCAACACACCTAATACAATGGTAAATTGTATAGGTGCACTAGTTCGGCAAAGAGATGGTGATACAAGTGCAATACAGATGGTAGATATAGGTTTTTGTAATCTGAAAATATAAAAACAGCAATGTAACTAGTGGTAAAAGTGAGCGTAAACGGTATTGCAATGCGTTGAAATAAGGCCTAGGGTTCATACTTTCACTAGTGCAAGTTCTCTCAACAATAATAACATAATTGGAACATATAAGTATCCCTCAACATGCAACAAAGAGTCACTCCAAAGTCACTAATAGCGGAGAACAAACCAAAAGATTATGGTAGGGTACGAAACCACCTCAAAGTTTTCCTTTCTGATCGATCTATTCAAGAGTCCGTAGTAAAATAACACGAAGCTGTTCTTTCCGTTCAATCTATCATAGAGTTCGTACTAGAATAACACCTTAAGACACAAATCAACCAAAACCCTAACGTCACCTAGATACTCCAATGTCACCTCGAGTATCCGTGGGTATGATTATACGATATGCATCACACAATCTCAGATTCATCTATTCAACCAACACATAGAACTTCAAAGAGTGCCCCAAAGGTTTTACCGGAGAGTCAAGATGAAAACATGTGCCAACCCCTATGCATAAGTTCACAATGTTACGGAACCCGCAAGTTGATCAACAAAACATACATCAAGTAGATCACGTGAATATCCCATTGTCACCACAGATAAGCACATGCAAGACATACATCAAGTGTTCTCAAGATCGCGATACATCAAGATCGTGCCAAATCAAGAACACGAGAGAGAGAGATCAAACACATAGCTACTAGTACATACCCTCAGCCCCGAGGGTGAACTACTCCCTCCTCGTCATGGAGAGCGCCGGGATGATGAAGATGGCCACCGGTGATGGAACCCCCCTCCGGCAGGGTGCCGATTGGTTTTTCGTGGCTACAGAGGCTTGCGGCGGCGGAACTCCCGATCTATTCTGTTCCCCGATGTTTTTAGGGTA